>NC_136381.1:159111215-159281215 GCF_965140285.1 Lepidochelys kempii | reverse complement strand
AAGGGAGCAGGGTCACATGGCCGCCTTGGCCAACATGCATTGGCTAAGGTTTACTAAGGTTATTGTACAAATCCTAAATACATTCCAGTTTAAAAGCTTGGCAACTCATTTCACAGTGTAAGTTATCATTAGAAAACAGGCATTTAAAAATTAAATACACGTACAAGCTATTTCATAGCAAATGTTGTTGGAAGGTTGTCACATTGATTGGATGCCAGCCAGTAAGCAAGTTTACTCAGAAAGGAAAAATAGTTGCAAGCAAACTGAAAGTAGCTGGGAGATGTACTAGCTGGTTGCTAGCTGTTGGAACTAGTTTTTAATGGCATTTCCTGTTTGTCCATTCACCTTATTTTTAAGTTATGTTGCATAGCACTGGCTAAGTAACGCAATATTGTTTTCCTCACAACTTCAAAATTCAAAATCCCATTAGCCTGCCATGTTCATCCACTTTGCACTCCTTGGACACAAAGCTTTAACGAATTGAACTGTATTCAGTGCATTTTAATATAAACTAAAAACACAGAATGCAAATGCAATACTTTTTAAACCATGGTATTTAAAAGTGTGTTGTTATTGTATAGGGCTAAGTACTATTTCAGTATTCTTTGTCATTTCTGTATTTTATAGGCTTTTCTCCACCTTCGTACCTTTGCGCTAAGTTTTGTCGCTGTAACCATTTGTAGAACTGTCGTTGTTACAGTTTTCACTTATCAAAAGTGGGGGGGGCTGTTTGTATATAATGAAGGAAAAACTGGAACAAATGTCATGGTACCTCAGATATTTAACAGCTCTAGAAAACTGCTGTAAAATTGTTCTGGACTATTGTAACTGTTTTAATAACTGAAGTAAAAGAATGTGAGAAAACTTGCCTGCATTGAAATGCTCTTCTATGCTGGTTGTACTCAAGTGTAATTTTTTTAATGGTGAGAAGATTTTTTTTTCTTTTTTTTCTTTTTCTCCTCATTTTTGTTCCTACATTTTAGGCTGTCTTC
Source organism: Lepidochelys kempii (assembly GCF_965140285.1). Classification (NCBI taxonomy): domain Eukaryota; kingdom Metazoa; phylum Chordata; order Testudines; family Cheloniidae; genus Lepidochelys; species Lepidochelys kempii. The sequence continues at coordinate 159,280,223 of NC_136381.1, read as the reverse complement.
AGAAGTTACTGGCCTGGGGGCTCTGTAATGTATCTCATCTTGCCCTAGTACATTAGCCACCAGACAGGACTTTTCCAAAGCCCCATGAGACAATGATTTCTATGGACTAATCTACAGTGGAATTTCTGCCATTTCTAACTTTCTTATTATTCTGAGACATCAAAATAAATACTACTTTTACTCTTTAAGCAACTGTGCTTCCTAACTCTTGTGTTGCTTTCATTACTGTTCCACTTTAACACTGTTGTGGCTCATACTGTCGAGCAAATTTTGGGGGAGTTAATTTTTGTTGATGTTCATGCTTTGCCTAGTCTGTATAAGAGCATGGGCTGTTAGTGTTCTAACTCACTGTATTCAACGATAGACTTGGCGGTAAATTAAAGAAGACTTTTTTATAAATAAATTTTTTTCCTGCTTTAAAACCACATGGTAGCTTTTTGCATACAACTTTTGTGTTGCTCTAAATGCGTTCTTTGGTAATCAGGTTGACAATTGTCTCGTTTAGAAATGGCTTCTCAAAATAATCTCATAGACAAATGGCTTGTTTGCATCAAGGATTAAAGGGTTAATCTCATCACATGTAAGGCCCCAGTGCTCTTTCGGTAGCAGCATAACAAACTGCAGTATCAGCAACATCAAACAGGCCACTAGACGATCCTGGTGGCTGATTTTTTAAAGCATTTACAGACATGACTACATGGGACCAAGCTCTGTCACAGGTTATATTGGGTAGTGTTTTACTTGGCGACTAATCCCGTGTGGATTTTATCGGTCTTCGAGTGGGGTAAATTACTACTCAGAAGGACTGGAGGTGGCAGAATTTGGCCCATAATAATGAGATTTAAAGAACCACTCCCCACCCCTATTTCTCATTTAAGACCAGGATTGATTTTTGATCAGCCAGGGAAGAAAAGCAAACACAGCCAGGTACTGAGTCTGAATGGCCTTTGTTGGTTTCATGCCTCTATTGCTTACAACACTGCACATTGCTTTGGGGGGCAGAGATGCCCAAACTTTATCCACCCAAGGACTGCATTGGAACTATGCCAGCAATCCAAGGGCCATAGTCAATCAAAAATATGTAGTTAACCTCGTCTTTCATACGGAGGCTTGGCCCATAGAAACTACTGATTGCGTCATGCAAAGGTCCTTGACTCGTCCAGTGTCCTGTTTGGATCTGATGGAGTGCTGCAAACTGACACCTGTAGCCTCCATGATGGGCTATGCCTTTATATTAAAGATAGGAGTAACCAGGAGCATTGGCTAACTTTGTGGGCTGCACGCTGGCCACCTCTCCTGTAGGGCATTTGCAACCTTTTCATACGTTGTAATACCCTTGGTGACGCTGTGGTTTTGCAGCGCATGCAAGTAATATGAACCAGTCTATATCCAACTCAGCTGAAGAATCCCAGAACCCCTAGCTCAGGCAAGGACTCTTCCTGAAGGCGGTTAGCGTTGCAAGGGCAGGCCCATAAGATGCATGTTTCTGACTCAGTGCCTTGAAAAGGTATCAAGGTGCTGCCTTAGTGGAGCTAGCCACAGCTATGCTTTCAAACCTGTAGGTACATGTTGAAGTCCCTGATAAAATGTTTGTTACGTTAAGACTTATTGTAACTAATTTTATGCTTTAAATAAGGCAAGTTGTAGTTTCTTTACTGGAAATGACCTCCAAGTTCTTGTTTTTTCAAGTGCCACTGACATTTCTCCTGACCTCCAGCATGGTATTAGTGCCTATAAGTACATAGCGGCAGTGTTAAATGCTGAGTGGGCGAGGACTGTCTTGCTGTCAGTTGTAATACTAGGTATGAGCCATCAGGCATTTGCATTTGTATGACGGTCTTCATACAAACTCTTCCCAAGCACCTTAACAAAGACACTTACAGACGAGTGGGGGGACTAGAATGAGAAATAAAGCAGCCTAAGCAAGGGCTCACAAGCGAGCTTAAAACCAAGAGCAGGTTTGACAAAGTGGAAAGCTACAGGGAGTCTGTTCCAAAGGGCAGGCGCTCTCCACAGTGGGCTGTGCGAAACCAGTGGTGGGCGCTGTGGGGAGCGTGGCTGGAGAGGAGACGGGCTGAGTTGGTGAAAAGCAGGGGACCGATCCTGGCAGGTTTTTCAAAACGAGGAGAAATTCTGGCTAGCCGTTGAAAATGAAGTCGAAGCTAGTGCAATTGTCTGCAAAGGAAGGGTTATGTGGTCACACTTGTGCATGGGTAACGCAAAGCGAGCAGCAGCACGCACAGTCCAGCATGCTGGGCCTTGGGGCGGGCCCAGAGGCAAGCTGTTGCAGTAACCAAAAGAGGCACGTGAGGCTTGATTTCAGCCAAGGCAATGGCGTGACCAGACAAATTAGCCTAGGGATGTTATCGAGACAGCATCAGCGTGTATGGTGCTTTGCTGGCAAAGAAAGCCCTGAGAGCTGCCCCACAGAGTTTACAGTTTAGGCCAGACAAAATAGTGTGGGAGTGATGACATCACACAAAAGGTGGGGGGGGGGCAGCAAACCGCAAGTGGGAGAAGGGGAGCCCATCCCCTCACAAACACACACAGAGAAAGGCAAACTGGTCAGATGCAGCAATATAAAACCATGGACACAAGAGCCTTGCAAAAGGTGCACTGAAATCTGCTTTAATGAGGTGAATGCACTTGTGGGCAAGGGATGTGGCTGGTGGGGCGTTGACACAGAGAAATAATTTACATTGCCAACGTTTGGATTTTTTTTTTGGTAAAACACTCTAGGCTGCACTAATCCTGCAGGTTCCGTTTACCAAAATACTGTCATTATAAGTCGTCTAAATTAGGTCAAGCAGCAGTGGAGGTTCGTTCCCTCGCTAAACGGAACTATGCGGGGCCAACTCGCCTCTTTCTGCTGTGCATACGTTCATGGGCGCAAAGAATGTTCACGGGAACAGACCACCCGCTGTTGGCGTCAGCTTCTGCACCCCATCCCGTGACTTGTTAAAAGAAATCCCCCACTGGGCCGTGCCCTGTGTATTAATGCATAGCTTCTACAGAGCATTTTTCAGCTCTGAATCGCAAAGGCTGTCAGCTAGAGCATGACTCATGATGCTAGGTCTCAAAAGGCACAATACTCAAGTACAGTGAAAGTAATTTAGGGCTGCTTTTTGGTAGCTTTTGTTGTAGCTCAGCAAGCAGGAAGGAGCTTACTGGTCTCAGCATCCAGTTAGAAATACCAAATAGACCTGGAATGACAACCTTCAAATTTGGGCATGGACAGCACAGGCCTTTTATTTGTGGTGGGCAGGTTGATGCCCAGGCTCCTGTGTTTTTGGGTAGGTTTCAGTCAGTGCCCGTATTTAAATTAAGGAAGTTTTTTGTGTCAAAATTGCCAACTCTTGCTATGTAGACTGGCTTGTGACAGCTACCCACGGCCTCCTCCTGCCTATGAAAATGGGAGAAGTTGAGACAAACTCACCAAGATGAGTCTTCCTAATTCTGAAGATAGCACTGTGCTCATTTTTCACTCCCAAACATCTGTAAGTTTGCCTTGTTTGAAAACCTCCCTGTAGATGTTTTGAGACACCCTGGGGTGCTAGACACACTTCTCTAATTGACTTTCAGTGGGACTCCAATCAGCACCTTTGAAAATCTCCCCTCTTCTTTTGAGACTACAAAGCAAGAGTTACCCATTCAAGCTACAAACGTGAGAAGCCTGAAGTTTGAAATCCAGACTAATTTAAAAACTAACGAACTTGTCTTAGAAGTTGAATAGCATGTTTTCTTGCACAAGTGGCCTTGAAGTGGTAATTGTTTGAATGGTTAATAACCCAATGTATCCACTATTGGTTTTTGTATGAAAGTTTACTTTATCTATAGTACTGCTTTAACGAGTAATGATAAATTGTTCAGTGTGGCTGATTTTAAGTTCCTGTTTGTGCAAGGCCACTTCTGATACTAGGCTCTGCTAAAAAGGAGGTTTGAGTCCTGCCTTGCTGGCACACTAATAGATAAAAATTCCAGTTCTAGAGGTCACTGTTAACATCACCACAACAGACCTTTTCTAGAAGCTTCCTGAGTAAGAGCTGAAGTACTGGACAACTTCTCTTGTCCCATTATTCTCCTTGAAAATTGTGTCTTCTGGGGCAATTGTTTCTATGAATGATGGAGCTCTTAAGAGACTGTCCTTTCAAGAAAAAGACATACTGGCCCATTTTCATTCTTAAAGGGACTATCAATAGGACTCAATGCTGTCAAATGCAGCAGTAATTTCAGTTTCTCAGCAATATGCATGATGCTATTGATTGGTTCATTATCGGTTACTTAATGTTGCATGAATTTCCTCCAAGAAACAAAGAGGGATTAGTTAGGACAGTCCTTTGGCTCACTGGACATGCTTGCCAAGCATTCATAATACCCAAAAGACGACAATTTGTTTAGTTAATGTACTTGGTCTAAGTGCACAAATCTGTTCTAGTTCTGACAGCTAACAAGGATAGGAAAGTAGGTCTATTCTAAAAGAATTAAAAAGATTGCATTAAGATGCAGTAGTATTCTGATTCCAAAGGTAAATACTGACTCTCGAGCTTCCCCCAATTAAACAATCACGAAGATGATAGAGACTTTGCCAGCTGTATTTTTAATGCTCATTTCCCTTCCCCATTCCTTGTACATACAGTAAAAAAGAAATATTCTTCAAACATGCACAAAAAATGAAGAGAACTGAAGCCCACAAAATTATAAAGTTAGACATGCAATATAATTTCAGTTATAAAAATGAAGTGTACATCCATGTTGCTCTATGCAGGCTGTCCTTAGAATCAGCCATGTCTGTTCCACTTTCTCTGATCAGAACATTAAGACCAATGACAAGACAGGCCCTTAATCAAATCAGTCCTTGGAAACATACTAGACCCCCCACTGAGAGCGCTAAACAGGACATACATAAGTTTCTGGTTGTCTAAACACAAGAAACTGGTGTGTTGGCTTCAGCCTACTTCTGCCAAGTATTAGAATTATGCAGTGTTGTACCCATGTTGGTCCCAGGATATTACAGAGAGGAGGTAATATCTTTTATTGAACCAACTTCTGTTGGTGAGAGAGACAGGCTTTTGAGCTACACAGAGCTCTTCTTCAGGTTCGGGAGAGTGAAGTCAAGTCAACCTAAATTATGTTGGAGTACAGCCACTGCAGTAATTAAATCACGTTTGCACGTCCACACTACTCTTCTTGGGTTGGTGGTGCACGTCCTCACCAGGAGCCCTTGCACCGATTTAACTGTCACTGTGGGTCATTGTGGCACAGCTACTGAAAGGCAGCAAGTTGATGTAAGCAACGCAGTGACTACACTGAGACTGCATCAACTTAACTACATTGCCGTAAGCTCTACCCCTCTCATGGAGGTGCGGTTATTCATGCCATATCAATACACTTACTGGGGATTGATGCTGCTGCAATCGGTGCAGCAGGGGTTGATTTAGCGGGTCTAGTGAAGACCCACTACATCGACCACAGAGCACTCTCCAGTTAACTCTGGTTCTCCACCAGAACAAAATTAAGTCGACAGGCGAGTGTCTCCCGTCAATGCAGTACGGTGTACACCCCAGTAAGTTGACCTAAGCTACGTCATCTTCAGCTACTTTATCCACATAGCTGGAGTAGTGTGTAGACAAGGCCTAAATTGATGTAGTGGGCAAGTTACACCAGTGGGAGCTACATTTTAGTGTAGTAAACACTTAGCGTTAGGTCAACGCAAGGCACCTTATGTCAACCTAACTGTAGTGCTGACCAGCCCTTAGAGTATCACAGTCAAGTATGAGGTGGAACAGATTATTTAGCATAAATAGTTAACCTTTCAATGGTCCCTTGAAATGTGTGTTAACTATTTATGCTAAACAATCTGTTCCACCTTCTATTTAACTTTGACACTCTGATTAGGTTTCCCAGACCTAAAGAAGAGCTCTTTGTAAACTCAAAAGCTTGTGTCTCTCACCAAACAGAAGTTGGTTCAATAAAAGATAATAGAGACAAGGTGGGTGAGATAATATCAGAGTTAAGAGTCTGTCCAGCTCTCCTTGGTGGACTAGTGGGGCGGTGGGACTAGTGGGGTGGAAAGAGTATGCAGTGGGAAAAAACTGTACATCAGACACTGTCCAGAATTTATGGAAAATGAAGGAAACTGTACTTACAGAAAATAGCAAGGCTGCCAGTCATTCAACAAATATTCCCATTGCCTCCATCTTTCTGAGCAGGAACTTTCATTCCTAAACAAGAGGGGAGCTACTCTCACTATTTCACTCATTGCACTATGATATGCATCCAGTAATACTGAAATTCAAAGTATTAATACACTGCCATGTTTATTCTTCGCCAATTAAATTAGTAACTTGCCAATCTGTTCAAGATTTGTTCTAATATAGTTTTTGAATGTTTCTGTTTATAAGTCAGTGACACATGGAAACCATTCTTGCCAAATTTCTGGATATTACCCATGAGAGATTAGTTGCAAAGTTAGACTTGAAAATTTTTTTTAAAGTATTGGTTGTGCTTGTTTTTTGTACTTATTGAGCAAAAAATATCACGAATGCAGACCAGTATATGTGGTCAGAATACAGTGATCCTCTGTTCTGTTAAGGATTGTATGAATTTTACTTTTCACAACTTTATTATAATCACATAGCTGGAATATTGGGAATATGTAAAGTAGCAGAAGTAAAGTAGGGTCAAGAGAATCAAGAGAAACAGTTCTCACACAGAATGTTCATTGTAAAAGATGCTACAAAAGTGACACCTACCTTGAGTGAGCAAGAACAGTTTTTCCCTGAAAGAAACACTCTGGTGAGCAGTAGATATAACCTGTGCCCAGACTGGCTTAAATTAATTGTGTGGTAAATTTATTCACTATTCCTTTTTTACTTCCTCTCCAAACCTACCTTGTAATATAACCCCAAACACAAACCTTTTACAAAACTGGAGGTTAAAAAAATAAGCAGACTTTCCACAACTCTACTTCTCGGGACCAAACAGAAAAGTCCATTCAGATTTTCAGAAGTTCCTGCTAGCTCAGTACATTTGAGGGCTTTTAGGGCTTGCAAAGCTCAAAAGAGCATATGATTCTTAAAAAATAGAATCTGTCTCTAATTTAGCCAGGACATACGGAATTTCAGTAAATTCCTTGCTCCCCTTTTGTGTTAACTCAATTTTGTCCTGTTCTCTGGTTCTTAACTTTAAAATGTTATTTACCCATTTGCACACTTGAAAGAAAACAGAATTCCAAGGCTCCCTTGAAAGCTTCCAATATTTACAACTAAAATAAATCAGGTTTATTTTGAAGTTATTCTTCCAGTGCCAACTAGGCTTCCAGTGCAGTGCTCCAAGTTGCTTACCCATTTCATCCCTCTGCTCAAGAGTTTTCAGGCATGTTCCAGTCCGTAATCGCATTAATGAAAACAGATTGAGTTCAGCACAATCTTCTGCAACATGCACGGCCACTGTAGCATGGCAGGAGATCAGAGTATTACAATTTGTCCACAATCTGTTACTCAATGTTTCTGGATTCTTAGGTCATTTACATATCAAAGAGTAAAACTAACAGATCCTGCCTTGGACGACTGACACTGTATTTTACTAGCAATTTCTAAAACATCCTGGACAAAGCAGAGTTTCCTATCTGAAAGGACACTATACACTGTCATCTTGGTTGGTAAGAACTACAGCACAGGACAACTCATAGCTCTGACTTAGTTTGTGTTACACTCCCAGAAGTCTATATTGACTATAAAATTACTTGCTCATTTTAGTAGGAAATTACAATAATAATTTTAATAGGAAAGTTATATTCAAACTTGTAAAACATTTACAATGTACAACCTTTACACAAAATAATATTCCATTTTAGACCTACAGAGATTCAGACACTTTTTACAGTTAACCTCATTAGTACCTGCAAGATCCTTCTTAAAAATAAATATTTTAACAAAAACTTCTGATAAAAAGTAGTAATACCACAGATCAATAGAATATTGAGCATGCCACTGAAATGCTACAACAAAGCCCCTTTCACTCTCCAATCTTGAGACAGCAAATCCTGCAATTCTCCTTCATCTTCACTACCAATAGCCTCATCCTCTTTCTCCTGGATTGCTCTTAATCTCATGGCTTCCTTAAATTTATCTTTCATTACATCCTGGCGGTTACGCAGCAGCTCAACACGGCGGTAACATTCACTGTAAAAAGGTAAAAACATTTAGTTAACATTTATGGCCTTTGCCAAATTAAAAAAAAACAGATTTTCCCACAATACTGGGAGTGCTTCTCCTGTCAAAAAACATGAAAGACATACAAACGTTAAAATTCAAATAAGCCTTTCACAATAGACCCATATGATTATCTAACATTTTGCTGTAGTCCTATGGAAGCAGACTGAAGAAGTAGAGTGCCTTGGTCATAGCTTTTCTTACAAAGATGTCAAAAGCAACAACAGATCAAATCACAATCCTGTGATAATTTGATTCAAAAATATCAAAGATATGAAACCACTCGGTCAAATTCTGTAGAGAAGGAAAAAAGCTCAAACCAGTCTTTTCAATTTTTGTCTAAGATGTTATTTCACCTGAGGTGGAAAAGGGCGCACATGGATTTTTATTGCTATCTGTTAGGACACACAGAAGTAGTACTTTTAAATGGAAGCCTGGCAAGGTGTTGTAGCCCTGGCACTTCACCATTTAAAGAATGTGTGCTACAGTAAGCCTCTGAACTTGTGTTTGGTCGTCAGATTTTGCATTTGCTTTAAAGTGCAGTTTGACACTGATAACTATGTAAAAATGATAACTCTTACTAGTGAACAGGATCTGTTCCTTCAAATACTAAATTGTATCTGCTTACTTGATTTCAATATGTTTTTTACTTCTTCTCACTCCTATTAGTCCTGCAGATTCAATACAGAGAAAAGAGCTTAAAGCTGGATCCTAATCACGGAGGCAAGCATGGAACACCATACTGTCATGTTTAGAGAGTTACTTTCAAAGCATACCTGCACTTTGTGATACTTCATTTGATCTAGAATACAATCAGTTTTAAAAGGCAGTTGACCTTACACTCCCAAAACTGGATTTCACCAGCTTTACCAGGCCATTTTGGATTGATGCTGAGGAATGAACCACAATGGCCATTTCTCAACACTCAGTTGTATTACCAATTTTGAAAGCGCACTGGAACACGCACTCACAGACAGGCTTTAGGAATTGAACACAAAATGTCTAAGGTGCTTCACAGGAGACACTTCCACCTAACACTGAGGATCTACTCCATTTAAAGAGTTTCTCTAGAAAATACAACAGCTTCCAAAAAGCTTCATGGGCTATTTGAACATTGCCTGCATTCAAATATGCTGTTCTAAATAGAACATGAAGCTAAAAGTCTGGCCACATGGACTTCTACTTCAGACAAAATAAATTATCAATAGCAACAACCTTTGCAGCTACCTACAAATTCCTGAATTTGGTCCAACGTAATCATGAGATTTTAAATGGTGATGGTAAAAGGGACTGTTTAAACACCTTCAGGCTCTTAGTCAAAGCTCTCTCCAGAATTACAAGATCACTGTTGAAGTCGTATCTTTAGTCCCAAAAGCAACTTGACTTGGATATTATCATTAATACCATTTAAGTAGCTGCTAAATCTGCCACACTGGTTAACTATTGCTTCAGTATGAACATCTCCTTTTCACTTAAAGATGGCTGCTAGTTTTTCACTCATCGAAAAAAAAATCATCCAACTGGAAACTAGTCCTTTCCTTTCCATCAATAGCTTTGTCATGAATTGTAAATGTAACACAAAGTGACTGATTTACAGGACCATAAAAATGTCAAACTAAGTTGTATTCATCGATCCTGCTGAAGCTTAAACTAGTTGTGTCCAACTGTTTCAGTGGAACACTGCAGCTAGTGAGGGTTCACCTGATAAGGTTTATCATTCAGCAGACATTTTCAAATAATTGTCATGAGAAGCAAGGGTCCGGTTAGTCACCAAGAATTAAGACATGAATCTCCATATGAAAATTATGTTCCTAATTTTTTTGTTCAGTCTACTAAACATTGTTTAAGAGTTTGGTTCTCAAATATAGTCAGTTCACCGGAGTTCTACATGATGCAGAATCCACAGATGGAGCATGGGAAAAAGTGAACCTTGTTCAAAGGGTTTAATGAAATTTGATCTCTTCCTGTAGTTTACTGGGTGGCTCTGCCCTTACCTACTGTTCTCAGAGCTCTCAGTGCAGTCTGTCTTAGTAAACACCGGTATAATGCTACCACCCAAATCAATCATTTTATTTAAAAGGTTTTACTGTCAGGAAACCAACTGTTTTTAAAATTCAAACACTTTGATCAGTGAATATTTAAAAGTATTGCCATGATAGGTTACAGATGAAATGTCTACCCATTCTCAGGGGTGGGTGGGGGGAAGGGGGGAAATCAGAAAGCAAAGTTTGAGAAAGACCCATCTACTTACATCTGCTCATCAATTTCTCCAATCTGACGATCCAAACGTCCCTCCTCATCCTCTTCTGCCACTATTGCTTCTGAAACCTAAACCAGAAAAGCTGTGAATAAGTTCAGCCCCATTCAATCTTTCTTTCCAGTAAAAGAGCAGTACTGGAAACTAAAAGCAAGAGATTAAAGTATGTTGTAACAAAGTCACAATCCTATGTAGATCTTCCCTCCTCCAAGAGGTATGTTAATGGGACACACAGGAAAAGTCTTTGTGACTTGGGCTGAAGTTCAGTGAAAAGGACAGAACAAAATGCTACACCAAATCCCTAACTAGTCTAGCTCCTTCTTTTGAATTTTTTAGTTCAATATTAAATATTGTTTTGAAACAGAATATAAAACCAAATACATCCATCGAAAGGCTAAGATGCAACAGAACATATACATCAACATGTGGTATTTACCAATTATGTACAATAAGCCTGTTAGAAGTATTAAAATACCCACTTGATCCCAATGTATTTCTAACCTGTTATTTTTTTCAGCATATACTTTCTCAAATCTGAATGTCTGGGAGAGGCTATGCAACCAATGGTCCACGCATAACTGAGAAGATTCCTTCCTATGCTGAAGAATTGTTTGAATGGTTAATAACCAAATGTATCCACTATTGGTTTTTGTATGAAAGTTTACTTTATCTATAGTACTGCTTTAACGAGTAATGATAAATTGTTCAGCACCAGTTTTCTTAGCAGTTATTTATAATCAATTATTTTCAATTCAAAGGTTTAAAAACATTAAAGGCAGCAAATGAGAATACCAGGTATCTATCACAATGTCTGTACAGTGTACATCGGGAAGGTGTAAAATCGGACTCTGATACAAGGTTTCCTGCAACCCTAAGAAGTAAGGCATTAGAATATTGAAAAACTGGGGCCAATCAGGATGTGGTCTGTGTAAATTCCTCTAAAACATTCCCTACTTTAGGGGTGTTTGTCAAGTTTAAATTCACCACAAAACAAACACTCTTATAGCTTGTACAGGGATTAAAGTGTTTAGAGAGAGAGGTAATTTTCAGATTTTAAAATTAAATGTTTCTGAAGCAGCAGCTAGGAATATGGTCCATTGCCTGCAGATGGGAAACTGTCAAGGTGTGCCTGCTATCTCACTTAAATCCAGCCTAGTGTATTTAATTAGACAGGTTTGTCATCAAAAGCTCTTTCCACTTAACTTTTCCTTGAGTGTAAAATGCAGGGACCTTTCGCTCAGCTGTAAAGTGTGTTTAACTGCACACTGCATTGTGACAAGCAGTCGTCAAATACAGTATGTCACTCACTCTGCCAAGCTGCATGAAATGGTTGTTTTTCCAATTATGTACTGTATTTAGAAGCGATAAAGAGATTCCACTACTCACTGTGTTGACTTGTCGCATTGCCTTCTGAAATTCGTCCCACTCTTTGTCCATCTGATCCTTTGGAGCATCAACCTTTCGCACCTAGTGAATGTGAAAAACCAAAATTCTTTAGTAACTGCCTAATGATTCTCGCTGGTGTTCTAAAACCAATAGGAGAAACAAAACATATATTCTGCTATTTACTAAGAAAGTTTTGACAGCAAGTAAATGCTTTGTCTCAAATAATGCATATGAACAAACAGCCATCTTTCATGATTTTGAAAAGAAAATCCGATTCTAGACCTAGATGGAAAAAACCTGCCTGTACAAAATGTATGATTACAATATTGAGGAAAAGCAGGTGACCATGAATGGATGGCACAGGATGTTAGGCCAGGTTGCTTTCAGCATCCCAATCTGGTAATATGATAGCTTCTATTTTTGACTGTTTTCAGTGTCCAGTTACTTGCATGGTATTATATTTTATGAATCACCATCTGTCCAATAGTATACCGCAGTCTTAGTGGTTTTTGAGATATCTGTCTTTAAAAAAAAAATGGCAAATGAACCAAACAATCAAAGACTGTAACAGAAATGCCCATGACTCTCAATTAGGTCTCTCACCAGAGATTGTGACATGAATCATGTGCTTGATGAATAATAATGTCTGGGTCACCATTCTTTACTCTATGCTACTTTAGGATGAGTAATGAAGCTAAGAGGAACTAAACAGTTTGAAGAAGATTTGTGGATCCTCCTTTCTAGTTCAGCTTTCTTTTCATTTTATCCATTCCTGTCTTTTACCAATATGGCAATCCTTATAATGTAAAATGGCCAGTCATTTACATGCTTTGTTCTTGATCGATTAGACAACATGCAACAGTATAAAATAAGTCATTATTAACTGAGGAGTTTGAAAGCAAACTACATACTGGGAGATCTAACACTTCCATCATTCCATAGTTCTGTTTTGTGGTTATTCCTATCATGGTTACATGTATTGTACTGTTGTTACGTACGGTGGTTTTGCCTTTTGTAAGTCATGACTATTTGTATTTCTTATAATAAACTTAAACACGAACAAGACAGAATTATTTTTCCTTGAAGTGTGTATCTGATCAAACATTTAAATGCATTAGTAACCCCTGATATTAATACCAGATTTCAAAGAGCTGTTTTTAAACACACAAAACCAGAGAAAATTGCAAAAACAGGCAGCATCTCTGAACATTTTGTCTACGATTCCTGCCAAGAATCACTGTAACAGTCTGAGATTACAGTGCCACCAACATGGTGGTGGTACTCCTCTCCATATGAGCTAAACTGGAAGGAGTTAATTAGCAAAAGCTTTGTGCCACTGGCAGCGAACAAATAAAGCAACAGTTCCTTTCAATGCCTACATGCTTGTGAATTGTGTTAAGAAACTGGGTCAAAGAGAGACCACTACCTAGCACTGCCCGTGCACTGGCAGACGTCCTGCCTGAAGACTGTTCCTTGCACACAGCATCCATCACCTGCAGGACTCTCTCCCCTCTTCCACTTGCACATCACTCGAATCACAGCTCTAGACACTACTATCATAGCCCCAACCCCTAGCACCTCATCTACACCAGCAACACAAAGGGTTCATTTTAAAATAACCATTTATTTTAAGTTTCCCCCAAGTAGGGATCAAACTTCTAAGCACTCTACACATTATACTATGTACGTTATTCTGGTGCAGACAACATGAAGCGCTTAATCATCTGGTGGCTCCTGCAGGGCTCATGTGGAATGGCAGGAAAAATACCACTGAGGCTAGTGCTACTGCAGGTAACAGCATACATGTAAGTTTGAGATGTCAGTGTTCAGTCCTCATAACAAGGCTAACATCTCAGGTGCCAAGCATGGTTATTGCAGTTCTATCAGCAAGCTCTGAAATTACTTTTCTGCAGTAGAGCAATTCATGGCTTACCAAAAAAAAGCTACCCTTCTCAACTATATTCTTCAAAATTAAGTAGCCCCATTTCCGGGTGCATGAAGAAACCTATTGTGCACGCCACATGCAAGCATAGCTAGAAGCATGGCTGGTGCTGAAAGTATCCCACCAGAGAAAATAAAATAGTTTCAGGCTGGTAAAGATCAGAGGGGGCTTGAGGAAGGATACAAAAAATAAAACAAGAGGCTGCTTTCTAGCAGCGTTCCTTATTGTTGTGTTATATTAATATATCTCTTCTTCTATACATACAAGCGTGTAATCAGGAGACATTAAAAACATCCACGGCATCATCTCACACTAAGACGGAAGGTGGCTACAAGTATTTGCTTTATAAGCCATGAGGTAAAGTCATTAACACACCAAGAGTGTTCATAATTCTCAGGCATGTTCAATACAAAGACATATTCAGTGAAAAGAAAGAATTTTCCACAAATTTTCCTGCCCATCACATGGTTTGCCAATTTGACAAAGCAATATTAGAGTGTACAGATGTGCACAGCTATCAAATTTGCAGTCAATTTTACATACAAATGTAAAAATATATTCTCTTGCATATCTTCCAAACAAGTTATGCTATTTTCATGAGTGGATACAAAATAAGGGCATCACCTGGTATACAAGATGTTGCAAATTTGGACCAGAACAAAATTTCACCTTTTATGGTGATTTTGGCCCCAAACCTCTCATGACCCCTCTCCCCCAGCCAAAAAATGTTTTCTACTGGGGCAGCAAAGAGAAAGGGTGAGAGCTAGCTTGCTGTTTGAGTGGGCTAGTATTGTAAGTAGATTAATGTACATCTTCACTCCTAACATCCAGCTGACATTTTAGCCTCAATAAAACTTCCTTTAAACCATGAGAAAGCTGTATTGCAAACAACTGCTTAGAATAAACTCAGTCTGAAAGGATGCTCAGACCCCATGTATATTGTTAGCACTCTTCCCTTCCATGTCCTTATATTAATATACATTGAATATAGAATTGTTGGAGTGGAAGGGACCTCAAGGGTCCTCTAGTCCAGTTCAGGACTAAGTATTATCTAGACCATCCTTGACAGGTGTTTGTCCAACCTGCACTGAAAAATCTCCAATGATGGAGATTCCACAACCTCCCTAGGCAATTTATTCCAGTGCTTAATCACCCTGACAGTTCGGATGTTTTTCCTAATGTCCAAACTAAACCTCCCTTGCTGACGAGAAGCAATTTAAGCTCATTGCTTCTCATCCTATCCTCAGAGGTTAAGAAGAACAATTCTTCTCCCTCCTCCTTGTAACAACCTTTTATGTACTTGAAAACTGTTATGTCCCCTCTCAGTCTTCTCTTTTCCAGAATAAACAAACCCAATTTTTTCAATCGTCCCTCATACGTCATGTTTTCTAGACCTTTAATCGTTGTTGCTCTTCTCTGGACTTTCCCCAATTTGGCCACATCTTTCCTGAAATGTGGTGTCCAAAACTGGACATAATACTCCAACTGAGGCCTAATCAAGGCCGAGTAGAGCGGAAGAATTACTTCCTCATGTCTTGCTTACAACTCTCCTGCTAATTCATCCCAGAATTATGTTTGCTGCTTTTTGCAACAGTGTTACACTGTTCACTTGTATTTAGCTTGTGATCCGTGATGAACCCAAGATCCCTTTCTGTAATACTCCTTCCTATGCAGTCATTTCCCATTTTGTGTGTGTGCACCTGATTGTTTCTTCCTAAGTGGTGTATTTTGCATTTGTCCTTAATGAATTTCATCCTATTTACTTCAGATGATTACTCCAGTTTGTCCAGATCTCCTTGAATTTTAATCCTATCCTCCAAAACAGTGGTTCTCATCCAGAGGTCTGGGGTCCCCTGTGGGGGCACAAGCAGGTTTTAGGGGGTCTGCCAAGCAGGGCTGGCGATAGACTCGCTAGAGCCCAGGGCAGAAAGCTAAAGCCCCGCCACGTGGGACTGCAGCCCAGGGCCTCAAGCCCATCACCCAGGGCTGAAGCCAAAGCCTGAGGAACTTAGCTTCACGGTGCCTTCTGTGGCATGGGGCCCTGGGAAATTGCCCTCCTTGCTACTCCCCTAATGCCGGTCCTGGATTTTATATGCACAAAACCATTTGTTGTGGCACACATGGGCCGTGGAGTTTTTATAGCATGTTGGGGGGCCTCAGAAAAACGTTGAGAACCCCTGCTCCAAAGCACTTGCAACCTCTCCCAGCTTGGTATCATCCACAAACTTTATAAATGTACTCTCTATGCCATTATCTAACTCACTGATGAAGATATTGAACAGAACTGGACCCAGAACTGATCTCTGCGGAACCCCCACCGCGATATGCCCTTCCAACTTGACTGTGAACCACAGATAACTACTCTCTGGGAACGGTTTTCCAACCAGTTATGCACCCACCTTATAGTAGCTTCATCTAGGTGGTAGTTCTCTAGTTTGTTTATGAGAAGGTCATGCAAGACAGTATAAAAAGCCTTACTAAAGTCAAGCTATACCACATCTAATGCTTCTCCCCTATCCACAAGGCTTGTTACCCTCTCAAAGAAAACTATTAGGTTGATTTGACACTATTTGTTCTTGACAAATCCATGCTGATTGTTACTCATCAACTTATTATCTTCTAGGTGTTTGTAAATTGATTGCTTAATTATTTGCTGCATTATCTTTCCCGGTACTAAAGTTAAGCTAACTGGTCTGTAATTCTCCAATTTGTCTTTATTTCCCTTTTTATAGATTGGAAAAGGGCAAATATAGTGCCAGTCCTCTAGAATCATTCCCATCTTCCATGACTTTTTGAAGATAATCACTAATGACTCAGATATCTCCTCAATCAGCTCCTTGAGTATTCTAGGAGGTATTTCATCAAGCCCTGGTGACTTGAAGACATCTAACTTGTCTAAGTAATTTTTAACTTGTTCTTTATCTATTTTAGTCTCTGATCCTACCTCATTTTCAGTGGCATTCACTATGTTAGATGTCCAGTCGCTACTAATCTCTTCGGTGAAAACTGAAAAAAAAGTTTAGCACTTCTGCCATTTCCACATTTTCTGTTATTGTCCCCCGCCTCCATTAAGTAATGGGCCTACCCTGTCCTTGGTCTTCCTCTTGCTTCTAATACTTTCACATACATCAATGCGAAACCATTTAATTGGTCATTCTCACTTATTTTGATCTGAAAGGTTCACCCACTACTCTGAGTATTACTAAGTCTGAAGAAAAAACAAACAAAAGGATCAATTACCCTTGCATCCACCTCAGGATCATCAAAGAATCCCTCTGGTAAAGCTTCTGCAGTGTTTTCTTTCCTGAAATATTAAAATAAGGAACGGTTATCTTGATCTAGTGCTTATTACTCTGATCTTTAATTCCACAGATAAAATGTCAAGAGCAAAGACCAGCATATTTTTGATGAACATGTAAAAAAAAAAAAAAAGCATTTCTTCTCCACATGCAGCACCAGCTGGATGTTAATCTCAACAAAATTTGCTTCTACAGCTAAATCTTATCAAACACACAAGGAGCTGAGTAGATAATAGGTTTGGGTCAATATTCCAGAACTCAAAGAGCTGGAAGTTAGGCTCTTAGGTGTTTTCAAAAGTAGTGAGCACCCAAATGCTTTCCCATTACATTAGGTTCCTATTTTTGAAAATCTTTTGGAATGCTTAAAACAAGACAGCTTGCTGTAAGTGAGACAAATCTTTATACAACAAATAAATGTGTTTTCCTTTTAACTGTTCAAAGGAACAGACCTAAATATAGTCAAAGTTATGTATATTATCTGGAAGACAAACTTATTTGCATTTCCTCTTAACATTTGATCTGATTAATTTACCTTTCCACTACCTTTTCTTGAACTTCTGCTTTCTGAATGGACCCTGAATGGGAGACTATGGGAGCAGCTGTCATTTTGTTGTCAAAGAAATCTACAAGAAAAGACAAGCACAACCTTACGTACAAAGGAACAATGGTTCAAGCTTCTACACAAAGTTTTGACTAAAAAGAGGAATTTAAATTAGCACCATTTGTGTTAATCAAGAAACAAAACTAGCCAATTAATACTCCACCAGGTGGCTCAAATAATTAGTATGTTGTACGCATTATTACATATTTGAATTCTACGAACATCACTGCAATAAAAGATAATTGCAACATAAAATTACTGGGATGCTAGGAAAATATTGTATAATGACAGCAATTGGCAAGAATCTTTTTCACATGGGTAACTTTAGCACAGTCAACTGACAAAAATCATACTTCCATAAATATACCAGATAAGAAAATTAACAAGGAGAAAACCGCCAAAAGAATATACCCATCAGTGCTATTTCAAATGTCTAATAATTACAAAATACCTACCAGTATAATTTACAATGAAATAGTCAACAACTTCTTATTACTGAATTTTATATTTTGCAATCCAAAGTTACCTGCTGGTAGAGCATTAGCTATTGTTTCTTGAGCTGGGGGTCGAATTTCATTTTTTTGCACACTGGATGGTTTGCTAGTATTGTCTTTTTCTTCTTCCTTCTCCTCCTCCTCCTCATCATAATCTTCTGCCAGTAAACTGGGACCTGGACCCTTTGAGGGCAGCGTTTTTGTTTCTGCATGCTCTGCTTTATCAAAAAAATCCGTGGGTAGCCTAGGAAAGGACACAAGATATAAATATTTGTACTTTATAACAAAGCCAGTTTGAAATCCAGTTACTTTGTGAATCCTAAGTATCTCCTACAGATAATGCAATATACTGAATAGTGTGCCTGCTAGCATAATATAAAATAACCACCACCTAAAAACCAACATGTAATTGTTGTTTTCTTTTGAAGCTCACCAGATACGGTCAAGTCAGTGCTACAAATACATTTATTGTACTAATTCTGTATTAAAATCTGCAGAACAAAAGGGTTTAAAAAAATGTCCCACACCAAAGAGTAACTGCCCTATCATGTCCTCTGAAGCTACATGGATTCAGATACCAGTTTCATATTCACAAAGCAATGTGCATACATTTTACATACAGGGAAACCACTAATAGAAAAAAAACTTATGATAAAGTAGTTATATTAAGGTCACCTAAACCTTGGTAGCACAAAATTATAACAGAACATACGAATGGCCATACTGGGTCAGACCAAAGGTCCATCCAGCACAGTATCCTGTCTGCCAAAAGTGGCCAATGCCAGGTGCCCCAGAGGGAGTGAACCTAACAGGTAATGATCAAGTGATCTCTCTGTCATCCATCTCCACCCTCTGACAAACAGAGGCTAGGGACACCATTCCTTACGCATCCTGGCTAACAGCCATTAATGGACTTAACCTCCATGAATTTATCCAGTTCTCTTTTAAACCCTGTTGTAGTCCTAACCTTCACAACCTCCTCAGGCAAGGAGTTTCCACAGGTTGACTGTGCGCTGTGTGAAGAAGAACTTCTATTTGTTTTAAACCTGCTGCCCATTAATTTCATTTGGTGGCCCCTAGTTCTTACATTATGGGAACAATAACTTTTCCTTATTCACTTTCTCGACACCACTCATGATTTTATATACCTCTAGCATATCCCCCCTTAGTCTCCTCTTTTCCAAGATGAAAAGTCCTAGCCTCTTTAATCTCTCCTTATATGGGACCCGTTCGAAACCCCTAACCCTTTTAGTTGCCCTTCTCTGAATCTTTTCTAGTGCCAGTATATCTTTTTTGAGAGGAGGAGACCACATCTGTATGCATACCATGGATTTATATAAGGGCAACAAGATATCTCTGTCTTATTCTCAATCCCCTTTTAATGATTCCTAACATCCTGTTTGCTTTTTTGACTGCCGCTGTATACTGCATGGACGTCTTCAGAGAACTATCCACAATGACCCCAAGATCTCTTTCCTGATTAGTTGTATCTAAATTAGCCTCCATCATACTGTATGTATAGTTGGGGTTATTTTTTCCGAATGTGCATTACTTTTCATTTATCCTCATTAAATTTCATTTGCCATTTTATTGCCCAATCACTTAGTTTTGTGAGATCTTTTTGAAGTTCTTCACAGTTTGCTTTGGTCTTAAATATCTTGACCAGTGTAGCATCATCTGCAAACTTTGCCACCTCACTGTTTACCCCTTTCTCCAGATCATTTATGAGTAAGTTAAATAGGATTGGTCCTAGGACTGATCCTTGGGGAACACCATTAGTTACCCACTAGACCCATATTTTCAAAGCTGGGTGTCTAAACTGGGCATCTAAATAAAAGGCTTGATTTTCAGAGGTACTGAGCAGCCACACACTGAAGTCAGTAAAAGCTCAGCAGCTCTGAAAATTCAGGTCACATATTTAGGAACCGAAATATGGATTTTGAAGCATAACTTTAGGCATCCAAGGTAGAAAACATTGGTCTTTGTGTTTAAGATGTTAACGTAAGATACAAAGGAAACAGGCCCTTCTAAAAATAGCCAAACATGGGCAGCGGGTGAACCCTGAGCTCAGGGAGGCCAGCCCCCAGCTCGGCCTGCTCCTTCTGCCCAAGGTGCCCCCCCGCCCCACCAGAGGCCTGCCCAAGGTGCCCCCCCCCCCCACCAGAGGCCTTCCCAACCCTGGGCTGCCCAAGTGCCTCTAGTCTCAGAGTGCCAGGTGGGTGGCATCCCACCCTCCAGCCCCAGACTGCCAGGTTGGTGGGCAGTGCAGCCCCTGCCCCTGCCCCAGAGAACAGGGAGGAGTCTCTGGCCAGCCCCCACTAGCCCCAGCCTGGGGCCCTGGCAAAGGAGAAAGAGTCCCCTGCAGCACAGCACCAGGAAGGAGGGTGCCTGGGGGCGGAGCATGGGCAGGGCCACACAGGACTGTCTGGGGAGGCTCAGCCTCCCCTGGCCTTTGATACCCGCTGCCCATGACTAAAAATTTTAAGTAGTACAAGTTCCACAACTATAATTCTACAAATAAATTTCTGAGAGTACTCAGCATAAGACTGAGAAAACACTAGCTGGCAAAGGAAAAGACCAGTCTCCCTCTGACAGATTGCCTATGGCACACCTACACTGCATTTTAAAACCCACGGCAGCAAGTCTGAGGGCCTAGGTCTACAGACCCATACTCAGGAGGCTCATGCTAAGGCACTAAAAAAAAAAGCAGTGTCGACATTGTGGCCCAGGAAGGGAGGTGAGCTCCAGCCTGAGCATCTACACAGCTGTTTTTAACAACACAGCATGAGCCTGACTCTGTAGACCTGGACTCAGACTTCCTGCTATGGGTTTTCAAATGCAGCGTAGACACACCCCAAGAGACTGTCTCAGTCAAGATGAGCTCAAGTCTCCCTTCTTGAGCTTTTTCAAAAAGTGACATTGACAACCAAGTTTGAGCGCTAGAATGTTTGAAGGGTAAACTCCATTATCTCACAGGCAGTACTCGTCGCCCGATGAGGTTCAACGTGTATTTATCTGATCCAAAACTTTTTATAGAGGGAAAAATGTTAGAAAGAAACAGAGTGAAAGTACAACAAAATCTTTTTTTTTAAATCAGTTTCTCTCATGCTGCCTATCTTTTGACGCCATTTTTCTTTCCCTTGTGTTTTTTTAGCTTGTTAACTTATATTGCATTTTGCTCATTTTGTAGCTTCCACTAAAGCTTGGTAAGTAACTGTCCATTTGCCACTATGTAGGCCCAGACAGCATATTGTACGCTCTAGCGGCTGAGCACAATCAGATCAAACCAGAGAAACATGGACTGTCAAGCTCCTACCTGGGACTGCATTCCTCTAGGTCACCATAGGAGCAGGTCACAAAGCAGGCAGCTTTCAAGTACGTTTTCAGCAGGGTGCCATCTGGTGTCTCAGTTTTCCTCACCCTCAAATATTTCTCTCCTCAGCCTCTACCCCCGTGTTAGAAAACGGCAATAGAATGACTAAAAGGATTCTAAAATTTAACTACAATTTTCTTTATAAAACAGATCAGAGCAACTAGGTATGTACAAAACCAAAAAGATTAAGATGTGTGCTTTGAGCTCTTAGGGCAAGACTGTACATTCACTAAGTATAGCCCTGTAATGACAGGATGGGAATACTTGTTTTCTGACTGGTTCCGAGTCACTCCTAGAATTTTTATCTTACTCACACTGCTGAGAAAGTTGCTGCTAAACTATGGGTCTGCACCCATGGCAAGACTATATGAGGGAGGGGCTTATGGTGTCTACATCCTTACCCACAGAAGGTGCAGAGGTAGGGTGGAGGGGAAAAGTAAGAAAGGATACAGCCGTGGGTAGGAGGAAGGGCAGTGTAGATACCAGTCTAATAGGTTATACTGGCTGTAGAATGGCCTTGCCTAATAGGGTACAGAATGTGAGTGAGGCCAAACAGCAAAAATTAAGATGTTTGTACCCTAATGCGAGGAGCCCAGGTAACAAAATGGAGGAACTAGAGTTACTGGTGCAGGAAGTGAAACCAGATATTATAGGGATAACAGAAACATGGTGGAATAGTAGTCATGACTGGACTACAAGTATTTAGGGGTATGTGCTGTTTCGGAAAGACCGAAATAAAGGCAAAGGTGGTGGAGTAGCACTGTATATATCAATGATGAGGTAGAATGTAAAGAAATAAGAAGCAATGAAATGGATATGACGGAGTCCCTCTGGGCAAAAATTACATTGGGGAAGAAAACTATTAGAGCCTCCCCTGGGATAGTGCTTGGGGTGTGCTATAGACCGCCATCTAATTTGGATATGGAAAGAGCCCTTTTTAATGTTTTTAATAAAGTAAATACTAAAGGAAACTGTGTGATCATGGGAGACTAACTTCCCAGATATAGACTGGAGGACGAGTGCTAGTAATAATAATAGGGCTCAGATTTTCCTAGATGCAATAGCTGATGGATTCCTTCAGCAAGTAGTTGCTGAACTGACTAGAGGGGATGCCATTTTAGATTTGGTTTTGGTGAGTAGTGAGGACCTCATAGAAGAAATGGTTGTAGGGGATAGTCTTGGCTCAAGTGATCATGAGCTAATACAGTTCAAACTGAATGGAAGGATGTCATAAATATAAAGGGAAGGGTAAACCCCTTTGAAATCCCTCCTGGCCAGGGGAAAGCTCCTCTCACCTGTAAAGGGTTAAGAAGCTAAAGGTAACCTCGCTGGCACCTGACCAAAATGACCAATGAGGAGACAAGATACTTTCAAAAGCTGGGAGGAGGGAGAGAAACAAAGGGTCTGTGTGTCTGTCTATATGCTGGTTTCTGCCAGGGATAGACCAGGAATGGAGTCTTAGAACTTTTAGTAAGTAATCTAGCTAGGTATGTGTTAAATTATGATTTCTTTAAATGGCTGAGAAAAGAATTGTGCTGAATAGAATAACTATTTCTGTCTGTGTATCTTTTTTGTAACTTAAGGTTTTGCCTAGAGGGGTTCTCTATGTTTTTGAATCTAATTACCCTGTAAGATATCTACCATCCTGATTTTACAGGGGGGATTTCTTTATTTCTATTTACTTCTATTTTTATTAAAAGTCTTCTTGTAAGAAAACTGAATGCTTTTTCATTGTTCTCAGATCCAAGGGTTTGGGTCTGTGGTCACCAATGCAAATTGGTGAGGCTTTTTATCCAACATTTCCCAGGAAAGGGGGCGTGCAAGTGTTGGGAGGATTGTTCTTAAGATCCAAGGGTCTGGGTCTGTAGTCACCAGGGCAAATTGGTGAGGCTTTTTACCAAACCTTGTCCAGGAAGTGGGGTGCAAGGTTTTGGGAAGTATTTTGGGGGGAAAGACGCGTCCAAACAGCTCTTCCCCAGTAACCAGTATTAGTTTGGCGGTGGTAGCGGCCAATCCAAGGACAAAGGGTGGAATATTTTGTACCTTGGGGAAGTTTTGACCTAAGCTGGTAAAGATAAGCTTAGGAGGTTTTTCATGCAGGTCCCCACATCTGTACCCTAGAGTTCAGAGTGGGGGAGGAACCTTGACAAAGGATTAACAAAAATAAATCTGCAACTAGGGTTTTTGATTTCAAAAGGGCTGACTTTCAAAAATTAAGGAAATTAGTTAGGGAAGTGGATTGGACTGAAGAATTTATAGATCTAAAGGTAGAGGAAGCCTGGGATTATTTTAAATCAAAGCTGCAGAAGCTATCGGAAGCCTATATCCCAAGAAAGGGGAAAAAATTCATTGGCAGGAATTGTAGACCAAGCTGGATGAGCAAGCATTTCAGAGAGGTGATTAAGAAAAAGCAGAAAGCATACAGGGAGTGGAAGGAGGGAGGGATCAGCAAGGAAAGCTACCTTATTGAGGTCAGAACATGTAGGGATAAAGTGAGACAGGCTAAAAGTCAAGTAGAGTTGGACCTTGCAAAGGGAATTAAAACCAATAGTAAAAGGTTCTATAGTCATATAAATAAGAAGAAAACAAAAAGAAAAAGTGGGACCGCTAAACACTGAGGATGGAGTGGAGGTCAAGGATAATCTAGGCATGGCCCAATATCTAAACAAATACTTTGCCTCAGTCTTTAGTCTTATTAAAGAGGATCTTAAGGATAATGGTAGCAGGACAAATGGGAATGAGGATATGGAGGTAGACATTACCATATTTGAGGTAGAAGCGAAACTCAAACAGCTTAATGGGACTAAATCGGGGGGCCTAGATAATCTTCATCCAAGAATATTAAAGGAATTGGCACATGAAATTGCAAGCCCATTAGCAAGAATTTTTAACGAATCTGTAAACTCGGGTTGTACCGTATGATTGGAGAATTGCTAACATAGTTCCTATTTTTAAGAAAGGGAAAAAAAGTGATCCGGATAATTACAGGCCTGTTAGTTTGACATCTGTAGTATGCAAGGTCTTGGAAAAAATTTTGAAGGAGAAGGTACTTAAGGACATTGACTTCAATGGTAAATGGGACAAAATACAACATGGTTTTACAAAAGGTAGATCGTGCCAAACCAACCTGATCTCCTTCTTTGAGAAAGTAACAGATTTTTTAGACAAAGGAAAAGCAGTAGATCTAATTTACCTAGATTTTAGTAAGGTATTTGATACCGCGCCACATGGGGAATTATTAGTTAAATTGGATAAGATGGGGATCAATAGGAAAATTGAAAGGTGCATAAGGAATTGGTTAAAGAGGAGACTACAACAGGTCTTACTGAAAGGTGAACTGTCAGGCTGGAGGGAGGTTACCAGTGGAGTTCCTCTAGGATCGGTTTTGGGACCAATCTTATTTAATTTTTATTACTGACCTCAGCACAAAAAGTGGGAGTGTGCTAATAAAGTTTGTGGATGATACAAAGCTGGGAGGTATTGCCAATTTAGAGAAGGACAGGGATTTCCTACAGGAGGATCTGGATGACCTTGTAAATGGAGTAATAGTAATAGGATGAAATTTAATAGTGAGAAGTGTAAGGTCATGCATTTAGGGATTAATAAGAATTTTAGTTATGAGCTAGGGACGCATCAGTTAGAAGTAATGGAGGACAAAAAGGACCTTGGGTTATTGGTTGATCATAGGATGACTATGAGCTGCCAATGTGATATGGCCGTGAAAAAGCTAATGTGGTCTTGGGATGCATCAGGAGAGGTATTTCCAGTAGGGATAAGGAGGTTTTAGTACCGTTATACAAGGTACTGGTGAGACCTCACCTGGAATACTATGTGCAGTTCTGGTCTCCCATGTTTAAGAAGGATGAATTCAAACTGGAACAGGTACAGAGAAGAGCTACTAGGATGATCCGAGGAATGGAAAACCTGTCTTATGAAAGGAGACTCAAGGAGCTTGGCTTGTTTAGCCTAACTAAAAGAAGGTTGAGGGGAGATATGATTGCTCTCTATAAATATATCAGAGGGATAAATACCAGAGAGGGAGAGGAATTATTTAAGCTCAGTACAAATGTGGACACAAGAACAAATGGATATAAACTGGCCACCAGGAAATTTAGACTAGAAATTAGACGAAGGTTTCTAACCATCAGAGGAGTGAAGTTTTGGAATAGCCTTCCAAGGGAAGCAGTGGGGGCAAAAGATCTATCTGGCTTTAAGATTAAACTCGATAAGTTTATGGAAGAGATGGTATGATGGGATAAGATGGTTTTGCTAATTAAATATTCATGGTAAATAGGCCCAATGGCCTGTGATGGGATATTAGATGGGGTGGGATCCGAGTTACCCAAAAAAGAATTTTCTGTAGTATCTGGCTGATGAATCTTGCCCATATGCTCAGGGTTTAGCTGATCGCCATATTTGGGGTCAGGAAGGAATTTTCCTCCAGGGCAGATTGGAAGAGGCCCTGGAGGTTTTTCGCCTTCCTCTGTAGCATGGGGCACGGGTCACTTGCTGGAGGATTCTCTGCTCCTTGAAGTCTTTAAAGTACGATTTGACGACTTCAATAGCATAGATATAGGTGTGAGGTTTTTTGCAGGAGTGGTGGGTGAAATTCTGTGGCCTGCATTGCGCAGGAGGTCAGACTAGATTATCATAATGGTCCCTTCTGACCTACGTATCTATGAATCTATGAAAAAACAAAACAAAAAAGGATTGTAGCTAGCAAAAGGCTGCAAAAATAAGTAAATGAAACGATCTACTTACCCAGACGCAGAAGTCTGTGGCTGGTCATTTGAACCTGAAAAACAGTCAAGAGTCACTTATGACTGCTTTGCTGTTAAACAAAAAATGGGAAAAACAAAATAAAAATTATATTTATAATGAGTAAGATTAAGTTTGTGGCATGGACATTTTTAGTAGATGTCACAGACAGGTCACGGGCAATTCAATGAAAAATTCATTGAAGCCCGTGACCCGTCCTTGATGTTTTCTAAAAATACCCGTAACAAAACGGGTAGCCTGGGTAGCTGCGGGGCTGGGCGCTCCAGGGTCTCTTTCCGCTGACGGCTCCAAGCTGCAGAGGTCTCCCCTGCCTCCTGCAGCAGCCAGGAGCTCTGGGGATCCTCCCTGCCGCTCACCATGGCTGGGAGCTGACAGGGTCCCCCCCTGCAGCAACCAGAAATGCCGAGGCTCCCCTTCTGCCGCCAGATCCCCCAGTTGTATACTCCAACAATCAGGAATCAATATTATGTTATCAACTTTTCCACATAAAAATACCCAAATTGAAATATACACCTTATACAATGATTAATGCCCTACTAAATTCATGGTCCATTGTGATCAATTTCACAGTCATAGGATTTTAAAAATAGTCACTTTCGGGACTAAGATATTTACATCTGAAATTTCAGGGTGCTGTGAGGTGGGGGTCCTGACCCAAAAGGGCAGGGGGAGGAGGTCATGGATTGCCACCCTCTCACTTCTGTGCTGCCATCAGAGCTGGGCTGGGCTCTGAAGGTAGCAGCCACTGAGTTTCCTGCAGCTGGGGGAGTCTCCCGGAGGTGGGTCTGATCTTTCCCATGCTGCTGGGAGCACTCCAGCTGGGGGCTCCTAGCTGCTAGTCCTAGCCCAGCTGGGGAAGGACAGGATTTCCTCTTCACCTGCAAGGCCACTCTCAGAGCATCCAGCAACTGTGCCTTTCTTCATTCACTGTCTCTGCGCCAAAAACACCTGTCCATGCTTAGACACGGCTCTCTCTGCATCCACAGAGTTTGCTGGAATTGTCACACAACACCAACCTGTAGCACAGGCAAAGTACAGTCCACTTCTTTCACAATCTTTTTGTAAGCAGTCAAAGCCAGGAATTGCATTAAGCAAGGTTAAATCCACCAACCAACAAGTGCATTTGTGCTGGATCAAAAATACACACAGCTTTTAGGAACCCTGCTGCAGGTTGTTGAAACTTTTGAGCCATTTTTGCTATGTTGCTTGACGGTTCCCCATAGCAGTAGTATTGTCTGAGCTTCTTTGCCATGCAAGAAAACATCTGCCGAGCACTGGCATTTAAGTCAGTGTTATCAGAGTGATTTTCGTTTGACCGTGCTTCAGCCCAGAACAGTACATCCATTACTTTGTTTTAAGCTTGGTGGATTGTGACATATCGAGATTCAAACCAAGTGATTCAGTCCATCAGTCCTGTGGCATTCTTGGCAATGAACTGAACTTCCTCATTCAGTTGTGCACTGTTTAGAAGAGTTGAAAGGTCTGTTAAAACTTGCGTTTTTGGGGTCAGTGTCAGCTTTTCTGAGATGAACTCTGAGTAGTACTTCAGGTGAGCTGCATGACGCTGTATAGCCCAAAAGCAGGAATTCCAACAAGTAAACTGCTGGCTCTGGGGGAAGTGCAATTTTTTGTTCCCAGATTTCAGTCATTTTGGTCGTGTTTGCAATGTGCTGCCTGTATCAAAGTTTGCACGTAGGGCAGTGTTTAAAGATCTTTTTAATGTAGCTCACCAGTTTATCAACTTCACCAAACTCATCTCCAGAGCTCACTGACAAGAGAAATTATGTGTGTATTACATGTAATATGGACAGCATTTAGCATTAGACCTTGGAGAACAGATTTGAAAGATTTTGTCATGTGATCTGTCGCTTGTGAAAGCAGATACTTTGTTAACATCTGCAGCATATTTTGAAATAGTTTTAATTATCGCTTGAGACGCTGTAATGTAGTTAACAGCATCCAAGTAAACGTAGTCAGCGAGCATGGTTGTTAGCTTTCCTCTCTGTACATCTTCGGCCTTCTCAGAAATAAAAATCAAACAGAATGTGCAGTACATACTCGTCTTGATCATCAGTGGATTCATTAGAAATAATTGCAAAAGACTCACATAAATTAGAGACTTCATCTCCTCAAAATGTGTAGCAAAAAATCTTTGGAAGGTAGTCCTGTTGTAGCTTATTCGCACTTAGAAAGTGTGATACAGGAGGGCCAGTGAGCAGTGGGAGAGTGCTAGAGGGGAAATATATAAGCTCAAGGCTAATTAAGGCATGGTTCCCTGTAGACTAGGAAAGGTGGCTGCAGGTTAATTGGAGCACCTGCAGTCAATTAAGGCCCTATTAGGAACCTAATAAAACCCCTTGCTTTAGGCAGACGGGGAGGAGGAGGAGGAGAGAGGAATCGAGCTTGGAGGTGTACTGAGAGACTTGGAAAATCAGAGAACCAAAGTAAGGGGGACCCTGCTGCAGTAGGGGAGGGAGGTTCCCTTCCCCAGCATCTAAGGACTGCAGGTACCATACCCAAGGGGGAAGAGGGTAAGAACCCGCAGAGGTTGAGAGGGGCTGGGGCTCAAAGTGAGGACCAAACCCAGACCCCTCCCCCGGTTCCCTCCTTTACCACCTTCCTGGGCCACTAGCAGGGCCATCGACGCCCCAAGAACAGGGGCAAGGGGTAGAATCTTAGCTCCCCGCCAAGAAAAGTGCAGGACCCACCAGACTAACATCAGCCATCTTATCACATAAGCAAACTGGAATTTTGTATGTCCCGTTGAATGAATTTACATAGCCTTGGGTGATCGCGTTTTTCCAACAGTATATTAGCACTTGCAAATGCATCCACAGGTTCCATTCTGAATAAATGATGGGTCTCAGAGCTCTCTGTTGAAACACTGCAACTTGCACAAAATAGTGTGTCACCACTAGCATGGAGAATTTGGCTTCCAAACTGTTTCACACGATCCGCTGAGTAATGATTAGAGATTTTTTTTTTATTTACTCTGGATGCTCATTTTAAAGTAGTTTCACTTGTCTTCCAGTAGGCTACCAATTGAGATCACTACATTAGAAAACGGCCCCAATCCCCATATCTACCAATCAGTCAGTTGAGCCCTGACTTTTATTTGCTGCCCTAAAACGTCAATCACAAAATCCTGTCAAGCACTTGACTTTCTTTTTCTTCAAATTGAAAAAAAGCTGCTAATTGCATCTGAAAGGAACACAGAGACCCGTTTCCCCCCCTCCCACAGATGCAGAGCGATGGGGGCAGGAAATGAGCAGGGGGAAGGGGCGGAACTTCCTGTAGCCAGCAGAAGTGTCTGAGAGCAGCCATGCAAGGAAAGAGGAGGTGCCCGCCCTCCCTCCCCAGCCAGGACTAGCAGCTAGAAGCCTCCAGCAGAAGGAAGAGATCAAATCAACCTCCTCAGAGCCCAGCTCTGAAGGCAGCAGCCGCAAAGCTTCTTTCAGCCAGGGGAAATTCCTGGAGGTGGGTCAGATCTCCCACCAAGAGCAGCCATGCAGGGGAAAAGAAAGTCCCATCCCTCTCCAGCCTGGCCGGGACTACCAACTAGGAGCCCCTTGCTGGGGAGCCCCCAGGAGTACGGAGGAAATCAGACCCCCCCCTCTGGGAGCCTCTCCAGCAGCTGCCTTCAGAACCCAGCCCAGCTCTGACGGCAGTGCAGAAGTGACAAAAAGGAGAAAAGCCCAGCTCTGAAGGCAGCAGCCATGGAGCTTCTTGCAGCCAGGTAGGTTCCCGGAGGTGTGTCTGATCTCTCCCAGAGCACGTTCATGTAGGGGAAGAGGAATCCCTCCCCATAAAAACAAAAAACATTTTCCTTAATTTCATACATCTATAAATAAAATCATCAACAGAAAAGTCATAGTACCTACCTTCTCCCTCTTCCATAAAGGAGAAAGTGTTCCCGTAGCTGTGTTGGTCCCAGGTTATGAGAGAGACAAGGAACGTGATTTATTATCTTTTATTCCCTAGACATGAAGCAGCTCTGTGTAGCTTGAAAGCTTGTACCTTCCACCAACAGAGGATGATCCATAGAGAGAGATTATCTCACCCACCTTGTCTCTCTCAAAGGAGAAAAGCATTCAAGACCTAGAAAGTCAGATTACAGTTCAGCAGTACGGAAATACTGAATAAATTTATTGCTTTACCTTTTGCTCTCTTTACTTCTTGGTTTTCTGTGTCAGAAACTTTTCTTTTGGCAGGATGAGATGATGATATGCTAATTGTAGGCCCAGGCACCGTCTGTTTAGCACCTTTTAACTCTGCAATTTTCTGTTTAAAAAAAAGTTTGAATCAGCAAATAAAATTCAAGAGACTCTTCATTTCAAGACCTCAAAAAATTACTGTGGCTTAAGACTTGTCTACATTTAAAGCTCTGCAGTGGCGCAACTGTAGCGCTTCAGCGAAGATGCTACCTACACTGACAGGAGGGATTCTCCCATCGTTGTACGTAATCCGCCTCCCTGAGGTGGTAGCTAGGCTGAGGTTGACCTAGCGCTGTATACACGAGGGGTTACATCAGTTTAACTAAGTCATTCAGGGTCGTCAATTTCACACCCCTGAACGATGTAGTTCTACCGACCTAATTTCCTGTTTTCCACTTTGTTATACTTGTAGACCAGACCTTAGAGTTTAAAGTTCAGAATATTTAGAAACCTTATTAAAATAAAGTTACAGAACACATTTTCACAACATGCACACCTCTGAAATACTGAAATTGATGTAATCAAGCTTACAAGAACTGAGGTAATGAAGGCTATGATAGTGGTGATCTAAGGTAGTGGCTCTACAAACTTTCCAGACTACTGTATGTACCCTTTCCAGTAGTGTGACTGGATACCCCCAAATTTCACCTCACTTAAACTACTTGCTTACGAAATCAGACATAAAAATACAAAAGTGTCACAGCACACGAGTATTGAAAAATCATTTAATTTCTCATTGTACCTTATAATTATAAAATCAATCAGTTGGAATATAAATATAGCACTTACATTTCAGTGTATAATAGAGAGCAGTATAAACAAGTCACTGTCTATATGAAATTTTAGTTTTACTGACTTCGTCGCCTGTTGTAAAACTAGGCAAATATCTAGATGAGCTGATGTACCCCTGGAAGACCTCTGTGTCCCCACTGGTTCAGAACCACTGATCTAAGGTGAAGTAAGGAATGAAAGGGCAGGTCAACATTAGAAGCACTACATAGGTGCAGCTACACCGATGCAGCTGTGCCGCTGTAAGACATCTGGTGAAGACACTCTATGCCAATGGGAGAGCACTCTCCCATCAGCATAATTACTTCACCTCCATGAGAGGCGGAAGCTATGTTGGCAGGAGAGCATCTCCTGCTGACATAGCACTGGTGTGGACAGCGCTTAGGTTGCTGTAACTTGTATTGCTCAGGGATGTCTTTTTCACACCCCTGAATGATATAAGTTAGATCGACTTAAGCAGTAGTGTAGACCTGCCCAAAGCTACAGGTACTTCAATGGTTGTAGGTACTGTAAATGCTATACAGTAAATGCTAGGATTGGTGATATAATCACTTTTTTTTTTTTTTTCAAACGAACAAACATGATGGCTCAAGAGATTGACAGTGGGGTCTTTCACCTTTAGATCATTGATTTAAATATGATCCAGGTCAGTACTGCCTAAAATTGATATCATCTCATGGCCCTTTGGTGGCCTGCATGAAATGAGTTGATGGGTTCACTTCAGTTCCCAAAAGAAGTGTCCACATCACAAGTCACCATTAACTCAACCCTACAGATAGGGTTGGAAAATTTTTTTAATTTCAGATATCTGTCAGGGTCTATACCAAAACAATGCATTACATTCTAAAACCTCAAGACAACAATCACATCAGACTCAAAGCAATATTTTTTTTTAAATCTACACAACAGGATTGGGATTACATTTAAAAAAAGTATAAAACACAAATTATAAGTGTTATCAAATTATATATTCCTGCATCTCTCTAATCTGTTCACATGCCATTATCTGTTAGTACATACCCTCTTAAAAATTGGAAATAAATTCATTTTTTCTGCCTTGCTACAAGATGTGCTTGAAGTCTCGATCTTTTTTAAAAACATTAGGTGCTAGTGAGATTTGCCAGTTGCAATGCATATATAGCATAATATTTTTTATAAATGAGAATTATGCTATAATATAGCCACTTCCTAGCTTCTAAATAGAGTCCTTAACTTATTCAGAGGTTCAAGAGACCTGAAGTTAGACCACTACATTCTCCTTTGCACAATTATTACAAAAAATATTTGTAAATTCTATCGTGAGATTAAAAAAAGAAGCCCAGCAAAAACAAGACAAACAGGAAAAAAAAAAAAAAAACAACCTCTCAACAGCAGCAAGAACTCAGCTACAGTGCTACAAGAATCATGGCTGTTCATGGGAAAGTCTGAATTTCCGAAGCCCGAAATTCATCATCCTATTTCTTGCTCTTGCATATACCTAGTCCGCAACAGGTGCGCTTATTTTAGGATAGTCAACTTACTCATGACTGGAGCTAGTGGTTTGTCATGTTAAGCTATGTGAAAAATCACGGTCTCATCTTGGGGAGGAAAAGGTAAGTAATTTATTAGTGATAAAGCCAGAAGTATTAACTGTGAAACAAGGGAATTTAAAGTAAGAGTTTAAAATAATTTACTAACATTTAATAGTTTAAAACCATCAGCACCTACAGTTCAGCATCACAGCAGAGGTAGTGCTAGGAGAAGACAGGAGAAACCTGCTGCTATCTCTTAAGTGCTGCTTTTCTGCTCAGAAAAGGCAGCAGAAGTGTACAGACACCATCAGCTATGTAAGTTTTCACTTAAAAAAACCCAAACAATAATAGATCACAGAATCCGTGTCTCTCTGACAACCTATTTCTTTAAGCTTTAGATTTTTACCTTCCATGCAACCCAGTTTCTCATGTGCCAGCTCAGTGAAATTTGTTCAATCATGACTACTCAACATACAAATGCAGTAGTCACCAAAAGTCACACAGTTATTGATATATTCTGTTTAAAGAGATGAATCAAAGAATCCATAACTATCCATAACTTTCATGGTATTTGAACTACCTAGTTTAATCTCTGAATTTTCTATAAAACAGTAGTAGCTGTTTTGATTCTTACAAGACAGACTTGAAAAAAAATGCATTTAAAAATTATATCCAAGACAGAGTCTAAAGCCATCAATTACTAGCACTCCACCAATATAAGACCCAGCTCCTTGCTTCACTAAGGCTTTGCCTTCACTTAAAAAAAAATTTTTTTTTAAACCACATGCTAGTTAACACAAAGCAATAAATACATGCTAAAATCCTAGTATTGACAAGGCAGCTTGTAATTTTCAGATGTGTTAGCAGGTCAAGATATCCATGAGGCACACCTGCTAGCATACATGGAAAAAAAAACAAAACAAACAAGCTGCCTTGCCCACACTAGGATTTTACCAAATCACTGTAACAGCGAACACCTGGTTTAAAAAAAAAAAAAAACAAAAAAAACTGCACCCACCCTTTTCCTAGGGTGAATGTACCTTGACAATACCCCTGACAAAATCAAGTACCTATCACCTGGGAGTTCAGCTAACTTGACACATTGTTAAACAGATGTTTACATTTTAAAATTACAGAAAATGTCTCCAAGGTTATATCTATAATGCAAAAAAATACCAGTATCTGGCCCAGTGTCAGCTGACTCGGGCATGCGGGGCCATAAAATTGCAATACAGATATTCAGGCTTGGGCTCCAGCTCGTGCATCTACACTGCAATTTTATAGTCCTGAAGCTGATCTCAAGTTAGCTGACATGGACCACTTATTGAAACATAGACATTACCCTAAGTTACAAATAGAAACCTACTGACAATTTGCAAATAGATTCCATATATGGCCCTGTAAATGTTGTAATAGTTATTAAACACCTGCATGTATGACTTGCCTTGATGGCTCACTCCCCCAAAAGATGGAGTGCCACTATCACTTCATCAATGCACAATTTTTTTAAATGGTACAAGTTCCCATCATCACATCAGCTATCTAATCTAGAATCTGTACAAGTTACACAAACACAAAGATTACAAATTGTTCTCATAAATCTTGTTATATTGTCAAAGTCTTACCTCTTTGTGTTGTTTCCCTAGTATGTGTGTTTGCCACAAAAGTTCACCCTTAATCTGGGTGTTGCACAAAGTACAGCTTAAGTGCCCCAAACGATTATATGTACATTTCTAAGTTGAGGAAATATTTCAAGATCATACATAACCCTCAAAATTATAATTCTGAAATTCCAATTTGTAGATACTTTTAAAACACTATTTTCAAAGGGATGCTGAGGAAGTGAAGCCCACAGCTTAAGTATTCTTAAAAACATTCCATTACTATTACGTTTCAGGGTTTCAATTTATAAGCAAAACACTATATTGTGCTAGGCAGGAGTGTCCAAATTGTGTTACCACTGGTGTACCATCCATTCATTTCAAAACAATACTGTAAGATGGTACATGAACCGATGAAGTTTAGGAGACACTGTGCCATTGCAGGTTTCAGAGTAACAGCCATGTTAGTCTGTATTCACAAAAAGAAAAGGAGGACTTGTGGCACCTTAGAGACTAACCCATTTATTTGAGCATAAGCTTTCGTGAGCAACAGTTCACTTCATCGGATGCATCCGATGAAGTGAGCTGTAGCTCACGAAAGCTCATGCTCAAATAAATGGGTTAGTCTCTAAGGTGCCACAAGTCCTCCTTTTCTTTTTGCGAATACAGGAGGACTACTAGAACATCAAATGGTACAAGAATAGATGTGTAATTTCAAAATATTTGTAATGCCTTCAAGTAGACAAGATTTATAATGTACTAATTCACAGCATTCATTCTATATCATGATCCAATAGCACAGACCCCTGCACTGGTGCAGAGCTGCCCGGATTTTAATGAGATGTCAGACGGGGCCAGTGCTTGCAGACTGTGATGCAGGATCAGGGCCTATCACTAAGGAAAGGTGACACTGACTGGCAGCTTCGCTGTCCCAGCTAGTTAAGGACAAAGCATAATCGAACAGAAGTAAGGGAGGTTTTCCTCCTGGGGTGTAACTATCCCTCCAGATCTCCACCACACAGCTAAGGAAACCAGCCCCTCACAGGCGCCGGTCACTGTTCCGGGGGGAAGGGGTCGAGTCCAGGAACGTTTGCGAGGGTTTCTCTGGTTCGGGCACGAGGGGAGCATCGCAAAGTCGGGGCTTTCCCCGGGAACCCAGAGAAGTCCGGACTTGCTCCCGGCCCAGCGCGGGGCAGCCAGAGCCACAGTCCGCCGTGCAGCGGCCCGGGGGGACTGGAGGGAGGCCGGCGGGGGGGGGGGAGGGCAGGCGGGACCCTGAGTCTAGGCAGGATCTTCGTTATTTTTATTACTAAGAGCGCGGGGGGGGGGTAGAGTCCCCCCCGCCCGGCACCAGCCCCCGGCGGTCTCGGCGCTATTGACGCGAAGCAGCTGAACCTCCGGGGCGGGCCGGGAAAGGATATTTAGCGAACGGCGCCTCGATTCGCTTCTTCCCGGCGCTTTGTCGCTGCTTCTCCCGCATGAGCCGCCGCAGCTCGT
Organism: Lepidochelys kempii; assembly: GCF_965140285.1. Classification (NCBI taxonomy): domain Eukaryota; kingdom Metazoa; phylum Chordata; order Testudines; family Cheloniidae; genus Lepidochelys; species Lepidochelys kempii. The sequence goes on along the minus strand of NC_136381.1, from coordinate 159,244,267 downwards.
CCTGCTGCACCAGCTTCCGCTCCGAGCCCGGCCCCGCCGCCATCTTGCCCCGGAAATGCCCCCCGCCGCCACTTCCGTTTTAGGAGCCGCTAAGCCCCGCCCCTTTCCCCTGCCAAAGGTCTCGCGTTAGGCGAAGGGGGCGAGGCCAGAACCTGGAGTGAGGCGGAGGCGATCGACCCGGGTTCCAGCGTGGGGGCGGGGCTGCGTATAGGCCCCGCCCCTTCGTCCCGCCCCTTCGTCCCGCTTCGCTCCTCTGTCAAGGGACTTCGTGGCTTTGCGGTTTCCCCTGCCAGAAAGCGTGGAAGTGACGACTCCAGCGACGTTCACTGCCCCTTACAGGGACCGTCAGCGGCAGACGTCGCCCACGTGTCCAGTCGCAGCGTCATTCACAAATCCGAACTTGCCAACTTGCCGATGACGCAAAACCGCCCCTGCCGCGGCGCCCCCGCTCAGTCCACGCCCCCCTCCGCCGCCCACGCCAGCGTGGCCAACTTTCTCACCTCACCAGACTGACCGCCCTAGCCCCGCCCCTTCTCCCAGGCCCCGCCCCCTGCTCGCTGCATTCCCCTCCCTCGGTGGCGCGCTCTCCCCCACCCTCACGGGGCCGGGGCCGGCGTCCGGTTGCCAGAAGCGAGCGCCCTTGCCCCGCCCCCTCTCAGAGACCCCACCCCCCTCCCGTCCCTCCCTCTTCCCCGCCCCCCTCACGCACGCTGCGCGGGCTGGGCAGAGCGCTGGGACGCGGGAGGAGGTGAGGGCTCCGGCAGGGGGTGTGGGCTCCCGGGTGGGGCTGGGGATGCGGGGGCTCGTGGTGCGGGAGGGGGCTCCGGGCTGAGGGGTGGGGCCAAGGGGTTCGGAGTGTGGGAGGCGACTCCCGGCTGGGCCAGCAGCTTGGAGTGGGGGGAGGGGGGTGCGGGACCTGGGCTGGAGGTGCAGGATCCAGGGTGGGGCCAGAAATGAGGGGTTCAGGGTGTGGGGGGGGGGGCTTCAGGTGGGGGGGTGGGCTCTGGGGTGGGGCCAGGGATGAGGGCTTTGGGGTGCAGGGGGAAGCTCCAGACTGGGGCAGAGGGGTTCAGAGTGTGGGAGGGGGCTCAGGGCTGGGGCAGGGGGTTGGGATGCAGGACTGGGTGAGGGGTGCAGGCTCTGGGCGGCGCTCACTTCAGGCAGCTCCCCGGAAGCGACGACGTGTCCCTCTGGCCCCTAGGCACACGGGCTACCAGGGGACTCTGGATGCTGCACCTGTAAGCAGGCACTGCCCGCGCAGCTCCCAGTGGCCGTGGTTCCCAGCCGGAGCCAGAGGGACATGTCGCCGCTTCCAGGAGCCACGCAGAGCTGGCCGCTGTGGCCAACTGGACTTTTAGCAGCGAGCCACCAGAGTCCCTTTTCGACAGGGTGTTCTAGTCCAAAACCTGATGCCTGGCAACCCTACCAAGCAGCTCAATAGTGTTAATGAAATCCATTCAGTGCTCTTCGTCCTACATTTTTTTGCACACCAAGTCGATGTCATTACATCTCAATTAAGTATGTCCACAGAAGGGGCATTCCAGGGCTTCTTAGGCTGAGATCACTATAATCTGCAGGTGAGGAAAAGAAGTTTGCGGAGGCTAACTGAATACTTTGCTAAAGCCAGGTGCACTTTGGAGAGAACAGCACATTAGACAGGGCTTGATTTTATCCAAATGTGTTTTTCGCAGCTCCGTGGTAGGTAGCCCACCCTGTGATGCAGGGAAAGATGGCTAATGAAGCGGGCAGGGTGGGGGAGGCCCTCACAGATGGACGGTGGGGTGGGATGGGACAGGGCCGGACCATGTGCCCCAATGGGGCGAGGGTCACCGTACCTCCAGCGATGAAGCCTTACTAAAGGATCAAAGGTGGAGCTAGCTTGATTTCGGCACCCCTTTATGCTTTCCCCTGGCTTGGCCTGGGGCTAGCTGCCCAGCTGTTTTCAAAAATCAAACCATGGAAAAGGGGTGGAAGAGGTTTGGTCTCCCCTCTTCCTGATTTGAATTTCCTCCCCCTTACCAATGTTAAGGTATTTTTTTTCTATAGGTTAATATATTTTTGATTTCACCCGATTATCATATACATCAATTCATTGCCATGATACTCTTGCAGTTGGATGTTCTGTCCAAAACATTCCAGAAGCTGATGTTAGTTCATGTTTCTATGGTTGGCTGATGTCATTATGGACAAAATTCCCTCTTACATTCTACTTCCAATTCCCCAAAACTTATGGGTTACCTAAGTTTATTTATGCCAGAGATCATAGGTCTCAAGCCTCATGCTAACTGCTGAAGCCAGTGTCTTACAGGATACAAGCCTGTAGGTTCCTTGCATTACTACTGAATATAATAAAGCAGAATATAATGCAAAGTAGAGAAAATAATAGAGGTAAGCTAGCCCACCAGGCTACAATGCAACAGGCTTCTGAGAAATGTCTGACGCTAAATGAGCACAAGATGGAAGAGCGGTTGGTAAGCAGAAGGAAGTCTCCAGAAGAACTGGCTGGGGTTGTAGCAATTTCCTTTTAGGGAAAAGTCTACATTTGTGAAGTAGAGGTTAGCTAGGGTAAGCCTAGTTAGCAGCAGAGGCCAAGAATGCTTCTTTCCCATTTGCACTTAGGTAGAAGGGTATGTCCTCCTTTCTCCTGCGTGGACGTTACTTAAATGTATGTGTCACCTCCACATTGTAGCCACTCATCTTGGACCATCTTGAAGCACTGTCTAAGGCAGAACATTATTAGCAGAGGTCTCCATGGTGAAAACATTAGATCTGTGTTCCATGTTTCACTGGCTTCATTTTTGCTTCTTCATGCAACTCAAGGTGGTGACATTTGTATTCTGTATGGTTGTATGTTGGGTTGCCTGCTGGCCACCTCAGAGACTGCCTTTCTCCCCTACAGCTGAGATCACCAAATTATTTTCTGTTGTGAAGCTGCAGATTAAGTCACTTTCCTTTGCAGTTCACCTGTGCCTATGCAAACCTCCCCCCCACCCTTTTTTTAAAAAAAAACAAAAACCGCAGCATTTTGCCTGAGAGACTGAATTCAAAAAAGTCAAAGAGTTCTTTAGAGGAGTTAGGATAGAACATTGGTTGGGGCCATTGGCCTGAAACAGTCTGAAATTGTTTTGAATGCTCCTACTGAAAAGCTTAAGCTATGAATAAACATTTTTACAAATATCACTAGCTTTCCAGTAAAATATTACATCTGTTTTTAGCCCCAGAGGTTACTGGGCTTTAAATCTATTACTGCTTCCTCCTTCTGTAAGTGTTTGGTGGGGAGAGGGGGAAGGGAGAAGAGGTTGTCCATATCTTCCATGCCAGCCTCATTAAGTGAAACATAATTCTTAATTACATACATCATTATCGGAAGATGTGTGCCATGGTATCAAATATCCACAAGTAGTATTTTAACTTCATTATATTAAATTCTCAACTAACTTACCATAGAATGGTGTTACTGTATATTAAAGTACAGTCAACAGGGAATGGATTAATCCGCAGGATTTCTGTACTATACACCACACCACAATGATCAGACAAGCAACAAAGAAATTGATTATATTTTCCGTATTTTATTTTCCTTTTTCCCCTTCATTTACTGTAGCACAATAAGTTAAATAAAAATATCAACCCAAATTCTGTACTGCCACATGGGCCACTGCAAATTGGGAGTAACTCCAATGAAGTAAAAGGAATTATTCCAGATTTACACCATTGAGACTAACAGCAGAACTTGGGTCAAAGAGAATACCACTAAAAGTTTGATATTTTAAGTTACTCAAACCATAAGGAGCAAGATGTTCTATAATTCTGAGATTTTGCAGCTCTAAGAATGTTTTTGTTTGCACCACAGTGCAGCCAAAAGGGGACTTGAGGAGGGGAGGTAGGGGGTGAAGGTGTGGTTTTACTCCAATTTACAAGTTGTCTTTTATGAAAGACATTATAGGAATGTTAGCTTGAAACATGCAAATAGTTCCAAAGTAATACAGCAAATGAGGGAGGTGTTGAGAAAAATGAGGCTAATGAAAAGGCAAAGAACATGTTTATCTTTTATTGAGATGGCAGGGGGTGAAAAAGTGCTGTGTTTTGTTTTCAAGACAGGAAGGAAAAATGGATTCAATAACTGAATGGGAAGTGTGCTTATCCCGTATAATTAACAAAACAGTATTGCTTAAATTTGAGTTCTGAATTCATGTTTTAGCTTTCAAAATTTCCATTGATTTTAAAAATTCCCATTTTCTGCCCTCTCTTCCTCAGCAGTAGTCCACTGCACTTTTTTCAAATATTGAAAATGATTTTTTTGCCAAAGATTAAGGCCATGATTGTGGAAAAAACAGATATAAATCTTTCATATTTGGGAAACTACTATTAGTCAGTCAATCCACACTAAAAATCCTTGGGGAAAACTTTCTACATGCAAAGTCATTAATTTTCCCAAATGAATTAACTCATTTTTAGATTTGGTTATCAAAATAAATTTTCAGTGCATATTATACTGCTAAAAGAGATACAACAAATATCCATGTTCTTTTGAATTATACAAGCAGCAATGACATTTTAAGATGCAATCTTAATAGGTTTCACTTTTATTACATTAACTGAAAGCCTTTGCCTATTATAGCAGAACTGTGATGACTGCTCATAAACACCACAAAGATTGCACTGTTTTTTCCCCAGATTAAAGAACTACTAAGGAGCAGCAGTTATATCTAACCTGCCCTGCCCAGCTCTGCTCACAGGGAAACACTTCTATGCTACACACACTCCTGAAAGTTTATTAAATGTAAAATAAATGTTTAGAGCAGGTGAGGACTAATTCCTCACTTGATAAGAGGCTGATCCTGCACCCATTGAATTCAGTGAGAGTTTTGCCATTGGATTAAATGGTATCAGGATCTGGCCCAGAAGCAGTATTTGCTGCCCTGAACCGGGGCATCACTGGAATGGATATAACTCTGCTCCTCTCAATAGTACTGCAGTCCCAGGCAAACATAGCATGACCATAGTGCTAGCACTGAAAGCTGGTATCACATTCCTAATCACGAATATAATTACTTCCTATCTTAAAAACAGCTCTTCCTAAAAATTTGTAATGAGAAACAAAATACATTCATTTTAAGCCAAGAGCTTGTTTGTCAAGTTTCACCCTACTGCAGACTTTTATAGACCATGACCATTGGGTGTAATATTGAAAACTATTACCACTTTAAAGGAATACTGCAATTTAACAGAAAAGTGCAATTTAACTGAAAATATGGTCACCTCATCTAGTTATATTTGGTATAATATAACATCTAATTCTTTAAAACTTTCTTTACAACAAAAACTACTAATTTTTAAAAAGCAATAGAGCTACCATATTGCCCATCTAATACCAGATTGTGACACTCTGGAAGTTCTCTGATTACGACTGCAGGAGAAATGTTGGAGGACTGCCACTATTTTGAGGTCCGTTATTTTATTAGGAATTATTTAACTGTATTGAAATATGATCAACACTTACATTTTCAAATTTTTTTTCTGGTAAAGAGAACTTACCTTAAAACAACTATAAAAACACAGAGATTCTCATGCACTTATCTGGCAAGCGATCCAGAACACCCCTCCTCAGAGTCTAATGTAAGTTGAGGGTCCTTGGCTTGCCACCAGATCAAGTGCTTATTGATGAATGCTTTCCTAGTAGAAGTAGTAATGAAATGGCAGCTCTCATTATGGAGATGCTAACAATGGCAGGACATTTTTAAACCTCTGTTTTGAAATTTCACTTAGTAATACACATTATAGATTAATAAATATTCATCCACTAATTCTCAAGGTAATAGACATTATCAATTGCAATTTTCTGTAAAATACAGCAACTCAGTGAAACACATAGTCAAAAAATACTATGATAAAATATCTCCATTCTCAGAGCTTGATTGGACTGACCATTTCCTGTCTAAGCAGTATGAATTATCCAGTTCCATTTCACACCATTACTCAAAAGGAGAGTATACCACAGAAAACATATACATGCTTTATACACAGTATATCAGAAATATGTATAACGAAAAAAGTGCCAAGGTGTTCACTGAAATTTAAACACTAGTTAAATTAAGTACCATACATTTTACAGTACATTCCATTTATTCAGACAGTTTAAGGCTAAAATAGTTACAACCTCCACTGTAGTCAAGTTTTCCTATATTTATGAACACATACAAGTGTTAAATAGGTATAGATGTGTGATACTATTTATTGCTCTAAATGTTCTACTAGAATGCTAGATGTCCCAACTATTGTATCAACCTGCCTTTTTCAATCAAATTAAAGTCCTACAGATGCAACCTATGTCACTTGTACGGTTTTCCAAACTTGTCTTTTGAGCTGTAAATAATTTTGATGACATAATGTGAGAAAATGTGAGAGTAGAGAAAAATGAACAATTTAACAATAGTGTCCTTGTAAAAAGAAAACAGTGGTGCAAAGTTGCCCATCTCTTGGAATTGTATAATGTACTATAGTATTTAGTTAACTAAAACATGCATAACCATCCACCACAAAGACATTTCTGTATTTCTTCAGGGAGGATTGTTTTCTTTTGAAAAGAACAACTTTGAGTGGTAAATGTGACAACCAGCAAGTAATGATTGACTAGTACCAGTCTAAACAGACTGGGCTTTAAAGAAAAAAAGAAGCTGAATATGTGCTCCAAAACAAAGAGCAAACTTTTCTTCTTGCTCACAGAGCAATTATTTCTCCTATTTATTGAGAGATGCCTCATTCTGCCAGTGCCAAGTTCTTTGATTGTAGCTTATCCATTTCTTGACCAATACTTCCTTCAACTGTGTCACACTGGGCAAGAAAACCCTGAAAATAAAAAACACAAACAAAAGTTAAATATGAGAATTACTGTGGAGTGATAAACTATTTCCCCAAGAATAAGAATTTTTTTTTACAATGACAATGCTCCCACCATGAAGTTGGAGGTAAAGACAACTCCACAGTTTCTTCTCGGTTCAGAAATGGCCACCACTTTTGCTAGAGCTTATTAAGTAAGTGAACAGAAAATTCACTTCATCCATTACCCAGTAGAAATCTAATATATCAGCTCAATGAGGACAGCGAAGTGCCACCAGGCCAATAATATTTAGCATCACCAATCAGCAATGGCGAGGGCGGCAGGGGGGATATGGCCTATTAACTGTAAATCCCCTTTCCTGTTTTCTCATGTACAGCTCAACATGTCTCTGTACTTGCACCAATACTGCAAAGAATTCCTGTCCACTGAAAGCTGTATCAAACCAAACTAAGCAACCTTCATTAAACCTACAAATCTTACATCTCCCAAATGCTCTAGGGCACTGGTTTTCAAACTGGTGGGTGGAGGATGGGACTTCGGCCACTTAGCTGTCTGGGCCAGGGCAGGGCAGCAATGGGAACAGCATGCAGGGAGTCTCCAACGGTGGTGGTAGGGAGTAAAGGCATGCCCTGACAGCAATCTGCTGATTTCCCCTCTGCTGCCTTACCCTACCTCAGACAGCCTGTGGCAGTGAGATGCTCTGGGCAAGGGGGTGGAAGACAAGCATTGGTCTGCTTCGCGCTGCCTTGGGCTCCTCTGGGGATGGACCCAGCCAGATCCCACTGCTACCCTAGGCATGAGCCCACCCATTCCTCTCATTGACTCACTTTCTGTCCCTGATGGGCAGGAGTTGGCAGGGGAAGGAGGCCATGTTGATGTGACTTCTTTGGAGAACGAGGGACAAAGCACTAAAACGAAAAAAGCATTTCGCAAACCTGTGCTCTGGGAAAAAGTGAACCCCATGTCTCACGCTGGGCAGCCATGTGCAGAAAGGGGATGATGGGATTCCCTTCCCAACTCAAAGTGGTAGTTCATTATCAACCTAAAATATTCAGTAAGGGATACCCCAACCAGTGTATGGGGTTCTCACCCACGACTGTGAGCTCTCACATCTCATCAAATACCAACTGCATAGGGTGTCTACTGATTGCCCATCAGAGAGCAGGTAAGAGCTGATGGTCCCTGTCACAGTTCACGACTAGAATCCCATGATTCTCTGCTCTTAGACTGGGTCTCTGGCTCCAGCCCCCTGTGTACCAACCATGACTGCTCAGCAGGCCCAGCTGGGATTCACACCTGCAAGTCTTTCTTCAGGAGCTGTAACCAGCAGTTAATACAATGGAAAAGTACAAAGTATTGTTTAAGCTGAACAGCAGGGGCACAGCAAAACAAGAGAGAAAAGACTGTAAAACAATCACTTCCTTTGTTTTCAGTGCCGGTGTAGCCTTCCTGGTCCCATGATATTAGAGAGACAAGGCTGAGTCCTGAAGAAGAGCTGTGTAGCTCGAAAGCTTGTCTCACCAACAGAAATTGGTCTGATAAAAGACATTACCTTGCCCACCTTGTCTCTGTAGAACAATGAAGCAGTCTATACGCGAGTCTATCTCTGGAAGGCCCAACTGCATCAGACTCCCTATGCAGGGCATGTCTACGGCCCAATCTACATCTAAAACTAGAAAAATGTCATGCACTGAGCAATGAAGTTAGGTTAACCTATCCCCTGGTGTAGACATGGCTAGTTCAATGGAAGGATTCTTCCATCAACCTTGCTACTGCTTCTCAGGGAGATGGACTATTTCCATTGATGGGGAAACCCCTTCCACAGATGTAAGCGGTTACAGCGGCACAGCTGCAGCGCTGTAGCTGTCCTGCTTTAGTGTAGATGTACCCCATGTCAGCCTGCTCCTAGCAAACAGTCCCTGTCAACAACTCCCTCCCAGCCACAAATGTCACTTTTATCCCCCCAGAAACCCTATGTCTTAGGTTCCCCTGGGTTTACAACTTGTGATTCCCCTTCACCCTTCTTGACAAACTGGTCCCTGGAGCTGCATGGGGCAGGGATGTCAGTCAGAGGGGGGCCATCAAAGCAAATGGGTCTAGTATTGTGGTTCAAATGGATAAGTGGGTGGTTATTTGAAGCTATTGTTCTCTTTCCTGCATACCTACAACCAACACCTGCTTCAATTAAGCCTTTGTAATCAAATAGCAAACCACATTACAGCAGCAAAACATGTAACATTCATGAATTACACAGCAGCTCCAAGTCCCTCACAGTCCCAAAAGCAGTCTTGTATCCCCCACAAGAGGTGAAGTGAGTCAACAGGGAGACTGGCAGCCTTAAAACTCGCCTGTTCTAAAGAAACAGACTGATATTACACCACAGAGAACCACTGGCCTGGTGGAAGATATAATCCTCCTCCCAGGACCCTCTTTGAGGCAGAGTTTCATATTAACCATTATTTTAATACAGCTATTTAAATATTGTAATGTAGCTGAATGCACACAATAAAGCATGTAGCACAGCATGTTAATTTTATGTATTTAAAAATTTAATAGGGTCAATCAGCACTTGGGTACCTCACATCAATAAAGCCAGTCACTAACAAATGCATTCTTCTATAAACTTTACAGAACCCCCTGCCATTAAATTAACGGACCACACAGGGTAGTAGGCCAAATCCAACAGCTGCTGTCCATTTTATACTGCAAACTGAAACTCTTACACCATTGGGAGGATCAGGTGCCAGAGAGGTTTGTGGGCACCACTGAGAACACTACTATTCTAGTGGATGTGGAACATGGAAACTTGTCTGCCTTGTAGACAAAATCACTAGTTCACTTAGTTTCACTATATTTGTATCAGGTTTAATTGACTAATTTTAGCAATTAAAGTGGATACTTACTTTTTAATGTTATATTATTTATATTACAGTAGCAATTAGAGACCCCAATAAAATTGGGAACCAATTGTGTTAGGCCTATATAAGCACATGGATAGTCCTGATCTCTGCTCAAGAGCTTACAACCTTAGGCCCTGATCCTGCAACTTGAAGCACATATGATATCCTGCACAAAACCCCACTGACTTCAGTGGGGCTCTGCATGAGCAATGGGGTATGTCTGCATGGAACAGCTTCCAGGATTGAGGCCTAAGAAAGAGCTTCCTCTATAAGATATAAAACTCTTTTCTTAATTTATGCACATTTTATGAAGAGTCACCTGCCAGAAGTTTTTAATGCCATCTACAGAACGCACACTGATTCATTAACAGAAGCTTTTAGTATTCACACTTGGTGCATTGTAACTGCTCTAATTGCAGCATTACCAGAGAAGACAGGTTGCTGGCTCATATATGCCCCACAGAAGGCATGGTCTACTGCCCTCGCAGGTGGAGAACCTATATCAGCACTAGTAGGACTACAGAATATTTATTTGGCCAGAATTAACTTTCCCTATCTGTTTGTTTCATCCATCTGTTGTGCACTAAGTTTTTAAGTTCTTTAGGGCCAGGACTGTCTTTTTAGGTCATGTCTGTACAATACCTACCAGGATGGGGCTCCAATCTGCGACTGGTGCTATTGTAATACAATTTAAAACAGCAGCAGCAGCATCGCCTACCTACAGGTGCCATTCTCTTTTTTTCTGGAGGGGTTAAGATTCTAGTAAGAGAACTCCACTATGACTTCATATTGAAAGCAGCGTAATCTGGGGATAACTGTGTAAGCAACACACAATAGGAACAAAAAAGTATTTACCCAGCATATTTCTTCTCTAACACAGCTTTCATTCTTGAGGTAAAGGAGCTCAGGTCATAGCAAAGTAAATATTATATAAAAGAAAAAAAACACAAATATCCTAACTCTGTTTCATACGAATTGATGGGGAACTCTGACTCCTACGCTTTTTCACCTGTCTACCAAGGTGCTATTTTTATGGCATACATGTCTGTCTGCACTTGCATTACTGCACCCCATACAGATGCAGGAGAGCTAAAGTGAGAAGTGTTTTTTCTTGCTGGTAATCAAGCAGATTTCACATCATCATACAGCCATGGGCACCAACCACTAGCATAATTTGTAAATATTTGACAACAACATAAACTCTAACTCCATCCCTTTTTGTATCAGTTTATAAAATGTTGGTGCGTTACTGCTCTTAGAGAGGCTTGATAACCCATCCCTACAAGAGATCAGCCAAAGCCTGGAAATCCAAGGGATCTCCTGGGCTCTAACCCTGGGCCTTTTATTTTAGCACAGAGGTGGGCAAACTACGTCCCGCAGGCCACATATGGCCCACAGGACCCTCCTGTCCGGCCTCTGAGCTCCTGCCCGGGAGGCTAGTCCCTGGCCCCTCCTCTGCTGTTCCCCCTCCCCCGCAGCCTCAGCGCGCCAGACTGCTGGCGCAATGCTCCAGGAGGCAGGGCTGCAGAGCCCGGTCTGACCCGGTGCTCTGGGTGGCACGGCTGTAGCGCCGCCAGCCACCGGTGCTCCAGGCAGCGGGGAAAGGGGGCAGGGGGAGTTGGATAGAGAGCAGGGGAGTTCAGGGGCTGTGGTCAGGGCTGTGGATAGGGGTTGGAGCGTCAGAGGGCGGGGAACAGGGGGCTTGGATGGGGCAGGGGTCCTGGGGGGGCAGTCAGGAATGAGAGCGGGGGGTTGGATGGGGCAGCAGGGGACAGTCAGGGGTGGGGAGTCCGGGGGTGGTCGATGGGGCAGGAGTCCCGGGGGGCCATCAGGGGACAGGGGGGTTGGATGGGGCAGGAGTCCCAGGGAAGCCATCAAGGGGAAAGAAGCAGGGGGGTCAGATAGGAGGCGGTGGCCGGGCCTGGCTGTTTGGGAAGACACAGCCTCCTTTAACTGGCTCTCCATACAATTTTGGAAACCCGATGTGGCCCTCAGGCCAAAAAGTTTGCCCGCCCCTGTTTTATTAGATCACACAAACTGCTGCTGTGCAAGTGCCCAAAATTTATTTAATGCAAGACTCACCTGAACTTTTTTCACCAACCCCTTCTTTTTCAGTTTGCAATCACTGAAATTCTCCGGCAGATTCTGCAGTAAATAAATGAACAATTTGATGGTTGGTTCATCTTGAAAACAATGTACAAAACGTAAGGAAAAATCTGTATTTATATATATACACACACACACATATTCAATTACACAGTGGAACTCTTTTAACAAGCATAGTGATAATGGCATGTCTACTTAAACTGGGATTCAAAGGAATCCATTTCCAAAAGTCTAAATAACAAAGGTTCAGTGACACAGCTAGTCCATTTAAAGCTACATGCCTGGTATTCTCTGAAGCTTATTTACAGGAATTAACAAATGTGAATTGGTGTTTTCTGGTATAAGTTTCCTGTTGGGCATTCCTTTGTTCATTTATATTGCTTCAACTTCCCTGCTCATGACATTTGTTACACTAGCTGAGTTTGTGTGTCTGTTTTAACAAGTTTTAAATGCTTTGTACTTTTGAGGGGGCCATTAAACAGGGCTTTTATTGACATTAACGTGGTACAGTTTTGGACAAAGTTAAGTAACAGGAAAAACTGGTACAGCTGTAGGTGAATAATGTGAAAGTAGAATGAATTATATTGAAATTATAATTCATTAAAGAAATGCTACTTGAAGGGTTTGTTGAAATATAGTTGTCAGGAAGAGAAACATTAAGGAGTGTGAGACAATGGGTCCTCAAACTAATTAACTTAGAGCTCCTACTGAGCTAGGAGATTGGTAAACATTAGTATGCAAATAAGATATGTCTGTATATTTGTCAGTTTCTGCTTCCTTTTGTCTCTTATGTTAAATTGGCTCTGGCTTAACTGTACAAATAAGTTAGCATGAGCCTCAGAGAGGGGCTCACATATATCTGGGTGCATTGGCAAAGCGCTTTGCTAATAAACAGAGTGGTCTGACAAATTATGTGAGTCCTGAATCCGACTTTGACAATTTGGAGGTTCCACTGAGATGGCAACCATCTTCACTGGGGCCGTGTGACTCCTGACTGTTCTTAGGATGGCCATGGCAAGCCGGCACCTGGGCATTTGGCCCGAGCGGTCCTCTGCCAGAACGGAAGGGTGCATGACCACAGTGAAGTCTACGCCATCGAACCTGTTGGTTCCCACTCTGTTCTGGTTGGGATCCCAGGATCTGACATCAGGAATCTGGTCAGGTAATTATTTCTGTGTTTTGTCCAGACTGAGGACTGTCTTGTCTCTGTGTCTATCCGTCCTCCCTGTGGTGTGATTGAGTCTGGGCACCGTCTCCGTCCAGGGATCGGCTGACCAAAGGGTTCCTGTCCCCACGGTCTGAGTGAGTGAAATCTGCACAATCGCAGCCGCACCGTGCCTTGGGTAAAACCCTTGGTGTGAAAGCAAGGGCGATTGAGGCAATAGCCTGTGGGCTCCTTTTGTGTGTTGCACCACGCATCGCTCTGACGAACCTGACTTTCCTTCTTGTGTGATTGGTGTGTAAAGTCTTCCTGTATGGGTAACCAGACGTGTGAGTTGGCATAGTTCCCTAAAGGAATGCTGGCTCATCTTATGTATTTTAGGAAGAGCCTGGACTCCTGTAAATTTCTGGAAAAATGGTCTAGGCTAACTCAGGAGAATCCCAAAATTCAGTGGCCACTGTTAGGATCTTGGGACAAAGACCGAGTAGACGTCTTAAAAGACAAACTCGGCCAACCTAAAACTAAATTGGCAAAAGGAGAGGTTGATTGTTTCATGCAGTGGTGGGAAGAGGCAAATCATAGGTGGACAGAATCAAAACTTGCCCCTCTCAAAGATTCTGGCTTCTATCCCACCAGATGCAACTCGTTTTACTGTTGTTGATTTGTGCTCTGCTTTCTTTTCTGTCCCGGTTCACCCTGACTCCCAGTTCCTGTTTGCCTTTTCTTACAAGGGGCAACAGTACACCTGGACCACACTGCCCCAGGGGTATACTGAAAGCCAGTCATATTTTTCCCAAGCATTAGCCCGAGACCTTGCTGACCTTGTTTTCCCGTCCAGGTCCACACTAGTCCAATATATAGATGATCTACTCCTCTGTTCCCCTTCATTGTCTGCCTCTGAAACTGACTCTTTAGTGCTCCTTACTGCCCTAGCAAATAAGGGTCACAAAGCTTCTTGCTCTAAACTACAACTCTGTCAAGCTTCTGTCACATATCTTGGCTTTCTCCTCTCCCAGTGTTCCCGTGCACTTTCTCCCACCCGTGTCCAAGCTATCCTTAGCTTTCCCCGACCCCGCTCCCCATGCCAGGTTCAGAAGATTTTAGGCATGGCTGGATTTTACAGACAATGGATTCCCCAATATGCCTCCCTTGCAAAACCTCTCTAGGAACTCTCGCGATTCTCTGTGCCTGACCCTATGCCGTGGCCCCCTGAGGCCAATTCTGCCTTTGTTTCCCTCAAACAGGGTTTGGCTTCTGCCCCTGCCTTAGGGCTGCCTGACTATTCTAAGCCTTTTACCCTTTTCTGCCACGAACAATCTGGGTGTGCACTTGGAGTTCTCACTCAGATGCACGGAGAAAAGAACCGCCCAGTGGCTTATTTCTCTGCCACTTTAGACCCTGTTGCCCAAGGCTTACCCCCCTGCCTGCGTGCTGTGGCTGCTGCAGCGCGCCTAGTCGAAATGTCTGATTCCCTTGTTCTCCGCTCGCCTCTTACCCTCCTGGTCCCTCACTGACCTCACCCTGCTCCAAGACTCTGCCCCAGAAACTGAGAAAGAATCCTGGGTTGCCCAGGGTTGCTCTCTACATCCCGATTCTTTTTGGTGCTCACCTACTGGTGCCTTTGTAGCCCCCTTTTCACTCTACCAGTCTCTGGCTGCCCTGCTACACAGTGTTTCGCATGTCGGAAAGGAGGGGATGGTCTCTGCTGTAACTAAGACAGGATGGTGGGCCCCCCCATTTTAGCTCTTTTGCAGCCTGCCACTGTGCAGCCTGTACCATTTGCCAAAGCCATAATATTGGTAAACCTGTAAAAGTGGCCCAGGGGTTCCAGGGCCTGGCTCAAGCACCGTTCTTGCATTGGCAACTTGATTTTGTACAAATGCCTAAGTGTCAACAATATGAATTTATTTTGTTATGGTATGTTTATTCTCTGGTTGGATTGAAGCCTTTCCTTGTCGCAAGGCTGACTCACTGTCTGTTGCCATGTTTATTAAATCATATTATGCCTGCCAAGAGAATTCCTGCTACTCTGTCCAGTGATCGGGGTACACATTTTACTGGACAACTTGTTCAACACCTGGACCGTATATTGCATATCAAACATCTGTTGCACTGTCCCTACCACCCACAGAGTGCAGGTGCAGTTGAAAGACGAAATGGTGTACTTAAGAATAAGCTTGCTAAAATTTGTGACTCTACAGGATTAAGCTGGCCAGTAGCCTTACCATTAGCCCTTATGGACATAGTGCTGGCGGCAAAAGGAGGGACTTGTGCTCTCATTGGAAAAGACTGCTGTGTGTATATACCAGACAACACCAATGAGGTAATAGATCGTGCTAGCCACTTAGAACAAATCGCATATCTTCCCCACGAAGAGCCAAGTTCTTTATGGAAGTGGCTAAATAACGTTTTCAATTTCTCTGGCATATGAAACTGGTTGTTTCAAGGAGCCCTAACTCTCCAGTTTGGAATCCTAATAATTTTTCTATGTTTTCAGTTACTTTCCTGTTGTAG
Organism: Lepidochelys kempii; assembly: GCF_965140285.1. NCBI lineage: Eukaryota > Metazoa > Chordata > Testudines > Cheloniidae > Lepidochelys > Lepidochelys kempii. The sequence goes on along the minus strand of NC_136381.1, from coordinate 159,228,744 downwards.
CCAAAATTGTGTCAGGCATGCTACACAGATAGCTGCCCCAAACCAGAGTGTTAATTTGATGATTTTAAATATCACTGAGATAAAGAGATAAAGAACGATTGATATGTGCAACCCAGTAATTGTTGGTCATTGTGTAGCTTGACCAAAAGGAGGGATTGTGAAAGTAGAATGAATTATATTGAAATTATAATTCATTAAAGAAATGCTACTTGAAGGGTTTGTTGAAATATAGACTTTGGCTTAATTGTATAAATAAGTTAGCATGAGCCTCAGAGAGGGGCTCACATATATCTGGGTGCATTGGCAAAGCGCTTTGCTAATAAACAGAGTGGTCTGACAAATTATGTGAGCCTGACAAATTATGTGAGCCTGAATCTGACTTTGACAATAACAATCACATATACAGTTATAAGAAGATAGGACCTGAGTCTGAGATGTGCTAAGCAGACAGGCCTCCCCTTTCGACCTGCAGGTGCTTAGACTTTCAGGATAGTAGGCCACAAGAAGAGGGAAGGATCAATCTTTTCTTTTATCCCTAGCCTAATGAGCAATCTCTTAAACTGTGTTTTCATTTACTATAGGAGTTGAAAATATACCAGACACCTACACGCCAGAGGCCATTATAAAAAAGTTGGGTTAGGGGCACCAGTGAAGTCTAGGGTTAACTCTTGGGTCAGGGACTGTGCCTTTTTTTTGGTCTTAGTGCAGTGTTTAGCACGCTATGAATGTTACTAGAAACACCACCACCCAGACTCCACACATATACCCCTGCTGAGAGAGAGGAGGGCTGTGCTACTGGGATCTGTTGAGGTTTCTTCCTTAGCATCAGTCTCTTGAAAAAAATCCCCTTCACTCCCATTCCCCCTGGCTGGTGGACAGGTAAGGAGTTCTCTGTTCCACATATCACCTTAAGAGATCCCTAACTGTTTAAGTGGAAGTTGTTTCTGCTACTCAAGCCCCTTCCTAGTCTGACTTGGGGGGTGGGGACTTCTACCACTTTAGCGTCAATAACTGCTCAGGCTTTCCCAAGCTGCAGCAGTTTAAAGCTGATATAATTCTTGTCAATTTTCAGTGCTGCCCACAGGGCTCAGAATAGCATCAATGTTAATATTAATTTCTCTCCGATGGTAAGGAAAACTATGAGGAGCAGCAGCAGAGGCACCACAGATGTCCATCTGCAGACTCAGGAAGACAGCACTGCAGCAGTGCACATTTGGAAAGTCCTTTTGCAACCATCAGGATAGACACTTTTTTTTTTTTTAAACGAAAGCTTAAATTCTTTAGAAGTTGGTGATCACCACTACCGCCACCCAGCACCAAACAGAGAATTTCTCCTACTTGCCTCTGAAAAGTTAATTTTTTTAAGTCCTGTCATAATACAATCCATAAGTCCTCCATATCTCCCTCCTTCAACGCCTAATATGGAGTGATAAACCATACAATTGTTAGAAAACATATCCATTCATTCCATGAATCCACTGGTTCCCAGTGTCTAATCTCTCTCACTATAATGTACCTTACATCTAATTGGTTGGTTTTATCTGCCTTACATGACCTCGGTTCCTTCAGACTTACAGCACAGAGCCGATTCAGGAGTATCTCTACCAGTAATTGAAGAGATTCCACATAATCATACAGCCCTGGGCAACAACCACTAGCACAATTTGTAAATATCTGACAATATAAACTACGTAACTCAATCCAAGAAGCAATTCTGGGAGGTCAAACACATTCTCATAATAGTTTTATCAACCCACTCCATGTCCACCTTCCAACATCTGACTTTTCAAATGCTTATCATTTTAGGTGTCACACCAATCTCTTGTAATAGCTAATATGTAAGTTTTATTCACCAAGATTTTCTTTTAAAGCAATTAATGACATATTGCCCAGTACAATGTATTGCAATGAGCCCTTATTCATTGCAACTCCCTTAACATGCATCTTTCTATTCCAATGACGCAGGCTGACTAAGGGAAGTCTACTTTGTTTTTCTTTCACAAATTGAATGTGTTGAGGACATTATGAAACAATGAAAAAATAATTTTTAAAACTCCAACATGTTCAAACATCAATGCTAAACCCCAAAATAAATACCAACAAAATAAATGTTAAATCAAAACTAAAGCCTTTGGAGTAAATTATATAACTGCCACTTACAGAAGTTGAAGTTATCTTTTTATTATAAAAAATTCAGAGCAAAGTTTTCTAGTGGATTTATTTTGTGGTAGGAAATTTTCCAACTCTACTGAAAGAAAGTGCACACACTCTTCCATCTGATTTTCTATAATGAAATACCATTTTAGTAATAAAAATACCATATCTAGTGAGGGTATGAAAGAGGCATGAGTCAGGGTGTTCAGTACCAAACCAATTTTATCCCCAAATTACTAAAAATTATAATCTGGAGAAACAGAGATCAGGTAAACCTAATTATTAATTGTTTCTCAAATTCAGAATGAGATTCCATTATTTGTCACAGAGGTTCTTACTGTGCCCTGGGGATGCCATGATTTAGACAAGCAAAATAATTTAAAGATTTTAATAATTATACAAATTTACAAAGAAAAATAGGAAATAAGACAACATGCTAGTTGCTTTACAAGGTCTTCTTGTGTCTGCAGACTGGCAGAGAGCTTCCAATACAGATCACACTTTCTACAAGAGGGAGGAGATCTGCCTTTTGCCCAGGGAAGTGTTTTCTACACTCTGAAAAATTATTTTCAGAAGTAATTATCTACAGTAATTAGAATAGACTTGACAGTTTATTGATGGTGAAGGGAAGTTTGTTTAAAGGTATCTGATCCCAGTTTGGTTTGTCATTGATAAATTAAAATAGGAATTAGCAAAATGTCCATTTATAAAACTATGAATTTTGGTAACTGGAGGAGAACTTTAACTCAGTTAAAGGAGCCACTCAGAGATTACACATTTAAAGTCTTAGGCCCCAGTTCTGTAACTGCATCCACACAGACAAATCCTTGTGCTTCTACAAAGACCCACTGACATCTCAACAGGGCACCATGCAGGAGCGAAATTAGAGTTCTTTGTGTCGTAACTTGCCAACTTGTTTAAAGAATGGTTTGCAGGTAGATTAATGAAGAGTAAGAATTTTAAATTGAAATTAAATCCCAGAGTCTCTCTGTTTTACCTTAGTCAGTTTACGTCTCCTCTCCAGGAATACGTTGTCCAACTATTCAGGGTTTAACAGATGAAGCTGGTATTAAACCTTAAGTCACAATAACATTTCAATATTTAATTAAAATCAAGCTTAATAGTAAAGTTAACCTAACCCTAGGCAGTGCTTATGCAAGACTCTCTCACCAAGTGAACTTTGAGCTTTGGTGGTGGCATTTCTTGCAGAGCAGTGCTTGGGCTAAAGAATGCTTTCTACTGCATAATGTATTCCAATACTGTACAGTGAGCTTCTGTTCTGTGTGTTCTGTTGTTTCTTTGTCTCCTTCTCCTCTCTTCTCCTAAACTGCATTAATTTCAAAGAGCAATGTATTAACTTTTGTTCCTCAGAGGTCCTGATCCCAATAATAATCTCAACAATCTTTTCACAGACTTCAATAGACAATGGATCAGGTCCAGAGTTCAATGCAAGAGGAGAATACACCTCTTAGTGTTGGGTTGGATTCAGAGAGCAGGGTTTATATCAGTTCATGCAGGTGTACCCAGTTAATAGATATGTACTAACTGCTGGTCAAATTTATATTCATGACTACTATCTGTCTTGGGAGTGATAGGTCTTGGAATCATGTGGAAATTTTATTTTTATGTTTTTCTTACAATTCCATTCTCTAAATTAGCATTTCTGTTCCACAAATGCTTAAAAAGAACTTGTAAAGCTTGTAAATGAGTGTAAGCATAGATGATCTATACTAAAGAATTTCTGCTACTTAAATATAATAATACCTTTGAAGTTTATAGTATTGAAGTGTTGGCTTCTTCTTTTAACAATCCCTCCATAATCTTATTGTGCCATTAAGTTTGGTGAGTAAGTTGCATAAGCACACCACATCATTAAATCCCAATTCTAATAATTATGCAGATATTTGAGCAGCTTCTTAAATACTAAACAAATAAAATAATAATAATGAACTACCATATAAAGAGGGAGATTTCTGAAGGCACAAGGGTGCCTACCTGCTATTTGTACTTTTTTAAACTCTCCCCCAAATTCTTGGTTTTATGTTTATTATTCACATTAATACACCAAGGAATGCTTACAAAGTAAATATTTGCAATTAAGAAAAACAAGAAATTTACAAAGCTTCAGAAATAAACTTGCATCATTCTAAGCACTGAGGGACAAAACAAAGTTTCATCTTGACATGAAATGTCTGTGCTCCCAGTAAACTGTAATACATCTAACAAATGTTTCCTAACTGTAATATTAAATATATTTTTTTAACCCTCGGTGTGTTTGCCAAAGTAATCAGTATTTAATATGAACATATCTAGAATTTGAATCAAGTGAAAACTGCAGCATGGGTTAAAAATGAGGGGGGGGGGAGAGAGAAGAGACTCATTTTTGCTACCTTAAAGCAGATAAATACGGAGCTTGCTACGTGTAAATCACACTCTTTCCCCGAAGTTGGTATTTTCTTGATCAAATCCATTTCTTTTAAGAGTGTAAATTTGTTTTAATATTTTCTGTCTTCTTAAGATAAGAACTGTGTCCTCACTATAGCTGGTATGTCCACCCTGGAGAAAAATGTCTTCCATGCATCCATGGAGACATTTCTGTTTATTTTGCTTTTTAAACAGGTCAAGGACATCAGAAACCAATTATGAATTTGCAATTAAAATTTCATAGCAAAGATGGGTAAAATATAGACTTGCATATATCACTTAAAACTCATGACAGGTGAAATTAGTCTAACAGCTCTTTGCGGCAGGGGCTATCTTTTTGTTTAGTTTATACTGTGTTTTAAAAAAATGGGGTCCTAGTTCATGGCTGGGACTCCTAGACACTACCAGAATACAAATAATGAGCAACAACAACAAGGATGTAAATTGTAATTGATCACTTTTTTCTTTACAACTATCATTCTAACTTTGACTGCTTCACCTCCACAGTAGGCAGAAGTCTTCAAAACAGAAACTTCAATACTTCCTATAAATCACCAACTTTGTAAAACCGCTAAAATCTTATAGCCCTAACTGAAGCTGAAAGTCCCCTGTCTGACATGCTGTACATAATATTGTATATCAGAGAGAGGGGAAGTTTTCTACTTTGGCCATGAAGTGAGAGTGAATTTCCAAGGTAGTAGCTAAAAGTAGTTTTTGCAAAGAGCAGAAGAAGATATTTTGCTGACTACTATCTAGAAGTTCGAAGGACAGAATGAGTGCATTCCATGTGGTCACATTTGATTTTGGTTATTAACCTCTCACTGAAATTAGGGACCCATACTAGAAACCTTTGTTTCTAGTTTGGCCAATCCAGGATGTAAATTCTCAGCCAGGTAGCAGGCTAAAAAACCTGAAGGTAGCTTTTTGTTTGGCTTTGGCATTTACTGTGTAACTCTAATTCTTTTATATTAAAATATGAAAGTTGGGGATTAGATGGCTCAAGATATACAGCCATTCATTCACCTCTAAATCAAATTAAAATCCAATCCAGGCTAGCCCTGAACAAAAACTGACACAGTCTGACAGCTGTTCCATGTCCTACATGAATTAAACTTGTGATTTCAGCCTTTTTTCTAAAGCACAAGCATCAGCAGTACAAATGACATCCTTGATGGGCAATCTCAGAAGAAGCTACAGTTTGACTGGTCTTGGAGAGTAACTACCTTTTCCCTCCTCGGTCTGGCCATTGCAGGGTAGGCTTGAAGAGCTGTGCTTAGACTGAAGTGATGGAAGGTGGCAGGAAGGTTATTAACATATCAACTATTTTTGAAAGAAAGCACACTGAGACAAAGAAATGGTGTAAATTGAATTTGAACTAAAAACTGTTGATTAGGGGACAGAATTAGTTCAGCAATAGCCCAAAATCTACTTAAAACAGAAGTCATTGTCTATATATAGACCATCAGAAATATGCTTTGATGGGACAATGTTGCCAATTTATCTGGATGTGCACCTGGCAACTTACTTAGCATGGCAGTGAGCTATGAACGTGGCACAAAAGCACGACAGCAGCAACATCAACTCACTGACTAACTTAATTATAGTCATTGTCATCATCACCACTAGATACTGAGACCTGGGGATTTATAGGATTTGAAATCTGCCACCTAAAACTGATTCCCTGTTCCAAGGTTCTTCCCCTGTGGAAGATTCTACACATAAAAGGGATAAAAGAATCTGTAAAAAATGGAGATTTGGTTTTTGAGTTTTAAATGTTTTAGCTGTTATAGAAAGAAATTAGTGTACTTAATACTGTTAATAATCATTTTGTGGTGTACTAGAAATTAAACTATGCCGTTGGTAACAAAACCTCAAAATTTACATCTCTGTTAAAGTTGTGGCAGTACAAAAGCAATAAATAAGGTCACCTAAAAATCAGTTTCCTAAAAATCCTATTCAGTCCTCACAACAGACATATGCTGGCAGAATTAGGGTGGGGGCCAAATTAAAGCACCTCTTTAAAGTGGATTCTCTTTCCCAGGCTTTACACCAGCAACCCATTATTACAAAGAGACTAAGGCCCTGATCCTGCAATTGGATCAACACAGGCAGAGAACCCTAGACTCACGTGGAGCCCTTGTTAAATGGATGGGGCTCTGTGTGAGTGTAAGGGCCCACCCTGTGCAAATTCATCGCAAAACACACTATAGGTGACAATAGATATGGTATGCAATACAGTTATATGAGGGAAGGGAACTCTTCCAGATAGCATGATCCAGTGGATAAGGCACTGGACTGTGAATTAAGAGACCTGTGTCTAATTCCCAGCTCAGCCAGAGTGTAGCCCTGAACAAGTCACTTAGTCTACCCTGTATTTCACTTCCCCATCTGTAAGGGTGAAGGTATACTACGGTACTTCCTACCTTACAGGGGTGCTGTAAGGATAAAATCCATAAATGGCTGTGTGACACTCAGATTCTGCAACGATGAGCTATACAAGTACCTTGATATAGTCCAAAGAAATCAGTCCAGTCCTAGTTTGCAAATGTCTTAAATACAAAAATTATAAATCCATGTTTGACTAACCAGAAGGCTCACCATTGTTTGTGCCTTCCCTACCACCAAACAAGCATTAGGAGGAGAGCGTCTTCCTAGTTTTTGTTGGACCCTTAATGTTACTGTAACATATTTTAATTTAATAGGCTTTAGCAGGACAAATGAAAAAGGGTAAAACTTGAGTAAAGGATACCCATTTCATGTGGACATAACAGGCTGCAGCCCAATATGGTGCTCTTCTGTATTATGGGGATGCATACATAGGCATTAATGTCACCATTTAGAAATCGGAGTTGCCATGGACACCAAAATGAAGAGGTCACTGAAGACATACAGGAAAAAGAACTGGATATTGAAGAAAAAGGGAGCAAACCAATTAACTTGTTTTTCAAAATAAACCAAATTTAATTTGTTGTTAGTATTTAAAAATATATAGAGAACAAACTGTTCTTAAAAAAAGGCAACAAACCAAAAGCTTGTTTTAAGGAATATACAACCCCTTTGTATGACTATTTACTCACAATGGCATCTATCTGTTCCAGGATCTTCATGAACTGCTCAGCAGTTCCTTTTATCCTCTTGTCCAGGTGGTTAAGAGCTTCAGCTTGAAGATCTTTTGCTAGAAAGCCCTGTATGAAAAGAAAAACAATTACTTTATATTCCAAAGAACATACATGCTGCTATTTAAATATGAATTAAATAAATTCTGGTGCAAAAATTTTCATTTAGATGTTTGAATGATTTTATCATTAGAGGAATAAAAGCTTTCAATTTAAGAAGAGTGACCCTTTTTAAAATAAAAGGGAAAGTAGAAGGCCCAAAATGCAGGCTACCTTTCATTCTCCCTTATACCCCTTTCAAATATTAATGTTGTTCTATATATGTCCTCCCAAATAAACAACCCACATCAAAACAAGTGAATCAATATAATGACCCTAAACTTTAACAACAGCATAGCTACCATAGCTTTCATGAAGCAGTGGTCTGGCCAAATATTAGTTTGGATATTAAGTTTGTCCCCGTGCAGTGCAGGAAGCCACATGATTTCCAGAATTGTTGACAGAAATCATGCAACTAAATCCACACACCACTTTGTTCTCATTATTTTGCCAACTTTTGCCCAGAGTACATGAATAGGGCCCTATCAAATTTAATGGGTTTTAAAATTGGTCAATTTCACATTTTCAGCTGTTTACATCTGAAATTTCACAGTGTTGTAACTATGGAGGTCCCAACCCAGCAGTGGGAGGCACTCAGAAGCGGGCCTGATCTCCCCCACCCCCTACGCTGCCATGCAAGAGAAGGACAAGTCCTGTCCCTCAGCCCACTGCAAGTCCACAGCTCAGCCCACTGCCAGTCTGGGGTTCCGTCCGCTGGCTCCTGCCAGCCAGGGTCCCGGCTGCCAGCCCCACTCAGCCAGCTGCCTGTCTGGGATCCCGGCCCTGTCCATATAGAGTGGGTACCTACCTTCTCCCTGGTTCTAGTCCATTCTCTTCCTCTCTCTCTGCACTGAGCTGAGGGTGGGAGTGCACTGAGCACAGGGCTGGGGATGAAGGAGCAGGCTGGGGGTTGGGGTGTAGGGTCTGGCTGGAGCTAGAATGAGGGAGGGGGCTCAGGGTTGGGGCAGGAGGTTTGGGGGTGGAGCACTTACCTGGGCAGCTCCCATTTAGTGCGAGGGGTGCAGGTGGGAATGTGTGTGTGTGTGTGGGCGGGTGGGGTGCAGGAGCTCCCATTTGGTGCTCAGGGTGGGGGTGGAAATGTGGGGGTGAAAGAGAGTCAGGACATGGGGTGTGGGGGGACTGGGTATGTGTGGGGGGTGCAGGAGTCAGGGCAGAGGGCATGTGAGGGGGTGCAGGAGTCAGAGAAAGGGGTGTGGGGGTGCTGGAGTCAGGGTTGGGGTCATGGGGAGATGCAGAGGTCAGGGCAGAGGGCTGGGTGTGTGGGGGGAGGTGCAAAGGTCAGGGCAGAGGGCTGGGGGTGCTCTCAGCTCCTTGCCCCGAGCGGCTCATGGCAGGGGGCAGGAGGGAATATGCCCTGATTCCACCCCCCTTCCCCACGGCCCCACCCCCACCTCTTCTCCGCCTCCTCCCCGGAGCAGCAAGCGCGCTACGGCTCTGCTTCTCCCCTTCCCGCGCAAGGGCCATCAGGTGATCGGCGGCAGGGAGGGAGAGGAGGAGGGGCAGGAACCCAGCACACTGGGGGAAGAGGCGGGGGAGGGGGGAGCTTGCTTGCTCTGCAGCAGCAACCGTCAGGACCAAGCTTCTTCACCGTGCCATAGGTTGCCGACCCCTGTCCTAGCACAATAGACCCCCAAACTCAGTCAGGGTTTGTAGGACTTGTACAATAAAAATAACCTGATGCCACTACTTAAAAAAATTGCAATTAATTAATTTCAACAAAATTAAGACCACTTAATAACCACTTTTCTTAAAATCCTGAAAAATCTGAACAGCAGACTTTCTGGTTTCTATGCCAGTGACATCACAAGCAACTTAAACAGATGTCAGAAAGAATCAATCATTTCTGCACCTATATTTTCATTCCCTCTCTTTTTGGTACTTGTGATGTCACTCAGTGGCAAAGGAATCAGAAAAACTGCTTTGAATGGAAAACATTACAGAAGAGCTAAGTATTATTATTGCTCATATATCTCTGGATCTAAAGGACATAATTTGTTTAATATACAGTACTAATTACTTTTTCCAACAATAGCTACATATTTTCCCCTCTTTTGGGAACACAGAAATAAGTATAGCATTTAGAAAACTTCTACAGGTCACCTGTGAAGCTAAGAGGTGAAAAACCAAAACATCACTGGAAAGACAGAATACATTACATGGTAGTTGTTTCTGAAGTAGGGAGAGTATACTATACAAATATATGAGACGCAAGGACAAGAAAATAATTTACCTTTTGGATGCCTGTGAACTCTTTATTAACTTCCTCCAATTTGTTAGCAATTTGGTCCACTGACTTCTCCAAATCTTTTAATTTTTTTAATTCCACCTCTTCCTCTGGACTATTCTGCATAGTTTTAAAAAAATGACAAAATAAAATATTTACCTTGAAATCAATCAGGTCACAAACCTATCTGAGTTAAATGATAATGGGATAACATTTAACGTAAAAACTAACGCTTTCAACATCTCTTATTGTCATATGTCCAGCATCATCAACTTGCCAACTTTGAGTAGTCAATCAAATAAACTCAGTTTATAATGCTCAATTATGAATATACTCACTACTGCAATGGATATATTGCACATAAATACAGTAAGAGACTAATTTGAAGGGAAAGACCAACCAAGGATCAAAGAATTTATAGTTTTTACTAATATTAATGCCTCATGATAAAGCTTAACTTCCTTACTATCAACAATTTTCCTGCCCGCTGCTGGTGACAACAACAAAGCCAGGTGCCACTTCATTGTTAGGGATATGATTTTGTCATGGTAAAATTATGCATAATTCATAGCACAGACATGGTGCATCCATGTGAATGGTGCAGCCACGCATTACCAGTTCATTAGTTCGCTTTGTTCTAGTCCTCTTTGAAACATGGCTAGGTTAAAGCAAATTAACAAATGATTAATGAGCAACTGCTAATCAATGCAAACTAACAGGTTGTTAAAATGCAGCATCAGGGATCATATAAATGGAAAAATTAATGGGTTCTATGACAGTGGTGACCACTGTGACATAATCATATCCCTATTCACTCTAAATGTGTGACAGCAGAGTCAATACCAACAGCTAGTTTTCTGCACAAAGGCTCTGAACAATAAGGGCAGAAAAGAGCAGAAATCCAGAAGAGGAATGTTGGTAGAATGACAAATTAGGCAGGGGCTCACCATATGATTAGGGCCCTACCAAATTCACGGCCATGAAAAACGCATCACAGACGGTGAAATCTGGTCTCCCCCCGTGAAATCTGGCCTTTTGGGTGCTTTCACCCTATACTATACAGATTGCACAGAGGAGACCAGCGTTTCTCAAATTGGGGGTCCTGACCCAAAAGGGAGTTGCGGGGGATTGCAAGGTTATTTTAGGGGGCCAAGGCATTGCCACCTTTACTTCTGCACTGCCTTCAGAGCTGGACAGCCAGAGAGCGGGGGCTGTCGGCCGGGCGCACAACTCTGAAGGCAGCGCAGAAGTAAGGGTGGCAATACCATACCCCCCTTACTTCTGCGCTGCTGCTTTCAGAGCTGGGAGGCTAGAGAATGGCAGCTGTTGACTAAGGGCCCAGCTCTGCAGGCAGGAGAGCAGAAGTAAGGGTGGCAATACCAGACCATGCTCTGAAGGCAGTGCCACCACTAGCAGCAAAACAGAAGTAAGGGTAGTGGTACTGCAACCCCCCTTCAGAAACCTTGCAACCCCCGCCCCATCTCCTTTTTGGGTCAGGACCCCTACAATTATAGCACAGTGAGATTTCAGATTGAAATAGCTAAAATCATGAAATGTACTATTTTAAAAACCTTATGATCACGCAATTGACCAAAATGGACACTGCATTTGGTAGGGCCCTACATATGATGCAGCTTCAAAAAAATGCGCAGGGTGCATAGAGTTATGAGTTGTAGGACACGAGAATGAAGAAGCGTGTGTACCGCCAGATGCACACACAGAGTGCACACTGAAATACGTAAGTACACAGTACACTTGTCTTTCATTACACTGATACTCATTTTGAGCAGATTCACCATAAGCAGCAATTAAGCTCTTGAACAGGAATATCGACAGATATAAGGAAGAGACTTCACAAGGTGACATATACCCTTTTCCCAATCAGCATAACTTTACAACCATTTTTAACTCCAAGTGCTGATAATGGCTGTTCCATTTCCTTCAGGGACTTTCCTAGGGAAAAAGGAAACAATTATTCTTTTATGAATTACAAGCCATCTGAAAAACGAGAAGTAGTGCTTTTAACTTGGCTTTAGGGTATGAAGTCCAAAATGCTTTGTCGTTTCATAAATGACTATTTAACACTGTTCAGTAATTGCTTTTGAAATAAGCTACTCATTTTGAATAAAAAAATTCCAACATTTTAGTATGCTTTTTAAAGGAACTGAGTCAAATTGTGTACACTTCAAGCTGAATTAGATGAAAAGTACCATAGCAAATGAAGTAAGGAGAGAAAATATTTATTTTGCTTTCCAGGGATTTCCATTTATACTATCAAATTTACAAAATAAATATTCATTAAGCCTTTCGTTTTTTGCCAGTGGTTATTTTTCAGTATTTTGGATGATCCATGTACCCACCCCTTCCCATGAGTCACACTGCTTCGTAGATGTGAAACTGGCTCACAGCTGATGGACTTGGCAAAGAGACTGAAAGCAGCAGGAACAATTCTCAGGTTTCATTTTATACTAGTAAGTATGAAACTGACTTTAACACTGATTTCCTGGTAAAAGCCTACTCAAATAAAATCCAGAAGTCTTATAATTAATTATGCTTCCATCCCATCTCATCCATTCACCTAATATGTCAAAACAGTATATTATTCATGGCCATTTCTAGGACTGACAAGAGAATTAAAAGTTATATGATTAATATAATGAACAGTGAAGAGATAGGTAACTTAATCCCCATCTGAATTAAAATTGGCATTTAATGTTGAATCTAGGATACCTGAGAAAAACATTTTTAAATATTAGCTACCTTTGCATATCAGTTTCTGAAAAAGAACTGGAACCCCAGTGACTTGTTCAATAAGCAGAGCCATGTCTTGAAGTGTTGGTTCACTGTCTTCCTGATGAGAAGAAATCTGAACAGTATGTTTTTCATTACCTGAAAAAAAGACAACCCACAATTAAGTTTAACCTTAATTATAAAATATGAGGCTGAATGAGTCTAATATTTAATTTTAATAATCTTGAAAGGCAACTTTCATTGGAACCACAAATACCTGTCTACAGCCTTAACTTCATGAAGTTTTGTATCTGAATTTTCTCCATTTTTTTTAAATGATCATAGGCTGTGCAAGTGAGGAGCCCTGTTCCTGCTAACAGGAGGAGGTCCACAGGATGGGGAGGGACAATGTACCTTTGTTCTACAGGTCAAAAGTCTCCAGCTAAATATTTTTCCCAGCCACCATCCCACAGAAGAGAGCCTTGATAGTTCAGACTTCCTAACGTCATACCCATCAGAACCTCAGTAGTCTTTAGAATCATGGCTACTGTTCTTCAGATGTTAGGAAGGGCACAGGAATATAGCTCCTTTTCAGCAGGCTTTGTAATGTCCAGAAACCTGTTGGGTCTCTTACGGTCTACAAAAAGGGGAGGAAATGTTGATAACAGGCTTGGGGAATCAGTAAAACAAAGAAGAACCTATTTACTCCTTTTACTGCTCCCTAGCCCTCATGCATGGGGAGCAATCACCTCCTTCCCCACTTCCCCTGGCTGCTCCACCTAGAAGAGGAAATGAAGATTCCCTCCTTTACTCTCCCAGACACACTCCTTCCCCTTGAACCTGAGCAGCATATTCAGCACCTGTGAAAAACTGCAAACCTCATCCATATAAGGTCCATTGAGGTTTACCCAAGTCCACCCCTGCAATGCTGTGAAGACATATCAAGCCCCACTCAAAATCTTAGAAGGCTCCAATGAGCTTACATAGGCTCCTTAGCCAATCCCAAAATAGGGGACTAAAAGTCAGCTAAGGCTCAGAAAGTTTTAGGGTATCTCTGGCTCTCTCAGAGGGCTCATCTCTTGCAAACCTCAGCAAATCCTCAGGAAGGAGGAACATGCCCCCTAATCTCTCCTCTTCCATACTTGCTGCTTTCTCCAACCCTCCACCCTCATGGATCTAGATTCTAAGGTCTGCAGAACAAAACTCCCTGCCCATCGGTGTCAGGAGGTTCACAGGGAGTGAACATCGGTTAAAACAGGGGCCTGGGAGAAAATCAGGATGGGCATTTCCTCCCTTTTTATGGGCTTCTACAGATCTATAGAAAGAGAGGAACCATCTCCACAATTAACTTCATTAGGTAAAACTTTTTGTTTAGATCTACCTCTGCAAGGAAGAGTGCTAAAGATTTGCTTTTTTATTTTAAAAGAAAAGTGGTCTCTTCAGCAGTTATTTACTCGCAAACCCCAGCAACATTCTCAAAATAAAAAGTTGGTAACTTTTGAAATTTGACTTTAACCCACAAAATTGGGTTGTGGTGTCAGCTAGGGAATCCAGTAAAATAAGTTCTATTTCTCGCCTTCTTTGCCAATTATTTGCTAAAAAGTAGTAAAAAAGATAGCCTAAAAATACAGGTGTTCAAAAAGTCTATCAAATTAAGGAATCTTTTTTCCAGGTAATTTCAAATTTAGTCAAAAAAGTCTAGCTTGGTTCCAGATCTGACTTGTTTTAGGCCAAAATTACCTTTGTGGGTGTTAGGGGCAATGGCTAAATTTTGGCTTACAATGGAAATGCAGTCAAGACCTTAGCAACTATCATCACTCCATACCATATTGGGCAGCAAATTGGTTAAATGGCTATAATCATAAATTCACTGTGAATGGGAGTAGGCTGCAGTGGAGAGAAGTGACTAGGTGAAATACCACCTGGGTTAAAACTGGGGCTATTGCTTGTCCATTTGTTTACTAATTACCTAAAGTACAGCTGTCCCTGTAGAGTCGCAACATTTACTGATGATTCTCAAATTGTTCACACCTTAAATGGTAGTTATCTTAAAAAAAAAGATTCAAATACTAAGAAATTAGATCTAGGCAATGCCTCGTGGATTTTAAGATGGACAAATGCAAAGTGATGCATCAAGATGGAAAAATCAAAAGATAATTTATACATTGTGTTGTATACCTCTTTTCTACTTTATCCCATCAGTTTCTATGCCCGTCCTATGCCCTTGTGTGTGCACACACCTTCATACATACCTTCTGTCACTCCCTCACATTAACTTTTACCAGGCACCTAACAACCAGAGGACTAAACCTGATAGTCATAGTTAAGGCTACAATTTAGTCATGGGTATTTTTAGTAAAAGTCATGGAAAGGCACGGGCAATAAACAAAAATTCATTGCCAGTGACCTGTCCATGACTTATACCATAAACATTCCTGACTAAATCTTAACAGAGGGAGGGGAGGCACTGCTGAGTGGGGTGTTCCAGAGGGCCTGCTGCTCAAGGGGGGGCATCCTGGGGTCAGTGGCACAAGCTGCCAAGGGCTGCCGAGAAGTAGCTGCTCTGGCCACCCCCCTGCTGATGCTCCGGCCACCCCCGGGACCACTGCCAGGGGCCGCCGAGCAGTGGCTGCTCCGGCCACCCCCGGGACCACTGCTCAGGTGGTCCCTGGGGCCATCTGCATCAGCTGCTGCTTGGGTGGTCCCCGGGGCCGCCTGAGTAGCCGCCAGTGTGGCTGTCCCCAGGGCCACTCCAACAGCAGCCGATGTGGCTATCCCTGGGGCCACCCTCTGAGCAGCCACACTGGCCGCTGCAGAAGTCACAGAGGTCATGGAAAGTCACAGAAACCGTGACTTCTGCGACCTCTGTGAAAGACACAGACCTTAGTCATAGTCCACTGTGAAGTATGAGGGAGACACAATTATCCAGGGTAAAGCCCAAGTAAGAAGCCAACTCTTTACTTCCCAGCTGCTGGGAAAAGGAAGAGTGCTTGTCTGGAGTTCCTTCCTGGTGGCTCTGTCTTTTATATCAATCTCTGTTTTCTTGTTTCACTCCTGCACCTCCTGGCTGCTGGGAGGGTAGGAAGTCTCTGTTTTTGGCACCATTTCCTGTGTGTGCAGGTGATGAAGACCCCCTTGGTGCGCTGGAGTTGGTCCTCGCTGGTACCAAAGTTGGAGACCTCCTGGACTATGATCAAAGGTATCTGATAGCGCTTAGCCATTGCATGGGGCTGTCCACCCTATGTCACCTGTCGTGTGCTCCAGGCGGTGAGGGCAGCTTTGCCTCTTGCTTTCCTTGAGCAGGTCCTGCAGGAGGTTGCTCCCCACTTGCCTCTCACCCCAGGCCCTCTGGAACTTGTCATCAGGCCCCTGCCCCACAAGCCTCCCAGGCCGCCCCAGACACGCAACCTAAGTTGTCTGAACACCAGCCAGCAAATCCACCTCTGAACCATGCCTAGGAAACATCTCCATGTGCTCATGCTTCATACTTTCACTTCCTTGCCCTCGTGTCCCACCCTAACACCAAATGGCGGGACTTGTTGCTACCTAAGGAGGGCGAGGAACGCCAGTGAGGCAGTCTGTACACCATGCTGGTCCCATGGCCTACTGGGGATATCAACTGGTGGCTCCTTCATGAAGCCATAAACACAGGTGTGTACCTGGCACAGTTCACAAACTCCCTTGACACCTGTCCTTTCTGTGGCAAGATGGAGACCTTGGCGCACACCCATATGGAGTGTGTCAGGTTACAGCTGCTCTTCCAGCTCCTCCAGAATCTCTTACTGAGGCTCTGGCTGCATTTTTCCCCATACCTCCTGATCTTTGCACACCACATCTGTGGCCCCACAAACTCGCAGGACCTCCTTATCAATCTCCTGCTGGCGACCAGGTGAAGGAAGCTGGACAAGGGGGGTGCTCTGCAACTGTGGGACCTATTTCCGTTCACTTGTACAGTTCCACCTCTGACCAGAGTTCCTGTGGGTGGTATCCACTGACTCTCTGGATGCCTTGGAGCAGTGAGTACTGTGGGGGGATCTCTGCTCTGTGTCCCCTTCTGGTTACCTGATTTTTTTCCCTACAACCTTCACTCCCATCCTTGTTTTTTCCATTTGTTTTCTCCAGTATTCAGTTGTGGCCGTGTCCACTGGTCCCTCCCCTCAGATGAGGGGGAGAGCCTTTAGCTAAGGTCAGGCTTAGGCCCACCATCATCCCCTCTCTTCCCCCCCAATTCCACAATACGTACACACCTTCCAATTTCTGCAACAAATGTGGCAGTGATTCTGTAGCTAACAGCCTTCTTTACTAAAGAACCCCGATTTATCTCCAGATCATGTCCACCCTGTGCACTGAAGGAGGCACGGGTCAAGTAGAGAAAAAACAGTATGTGATAATGTAATTAAAGACTATCAAAATGCATACTTACAAGGCAACAAAATAAGGCAATCTTAATTCTGACATTCCTTACTTTTGAGTGCTTTACCTCGCAACCTTAATAAGGTTCCATTTAACCCAGTTTTTGTGAGTGTAATTAAAATGAAATTGGCCATATCCTGCACAATCAATTTCTTGTGATTGCAGTGGTCAGAGACATTGGCTGACCTCTGGTTGTTTTCAGTGCAGTGTAATTTTTGAAAGCAAGGGCATTGTGCAGTTACGAATTGCTCCTCTATATTACAGGTAAGAACAATTTAAAGGGCTACTATATTTCACAATGCAACTATTCTGAGAAAGGATGATTTAATTTTGTTAAAAGCAGGATAAGACTCAAGATGCGTGACAAGTGACTTGTATTTTATTTAAATTTTTGTTGAAACATATTATGGACAAGCCATTTTTAGGTGCAAACTAGATACTAGCCTGGTAACAGATGTAAAAAGCGTTGGCTATAAAGTTAATTCCCCTTGGCTGGACTGATACAAGAGCAAATTTAACACAGGTTATTTTAAATCTACCATTTAATTTTATGAGTCAGTTTAATTCTAATACTATTTCTTAAAATAATGACAACAATGGTGAAGCAAATAAGAGCCAACCAAACATGGATTAGACAGCAATATTCATACCCTGGAAGAGATGTATGTTAAAGTTCCTACTGGAAAGTTTCTTGTATCTTCCTCTGAAATAGCTGGTATTGGCCACTGTCAAGAGACAATATACTGGACTAACTTGACCATGGCTGTGATCCAGCCTGGCAATTTCTATATTTCTCCATGATCAGGGAATTGCTTGAATTTCCCGTATGTTAAACACAATTTTAAGACCTAGAGTAGCAGAGGACTGTGGTCAAGGCTCATCCAGACTTGACTGGCAAGAGTCCCCAAAAAGCCACATCCAGTTACCTGGGATTGGGAGAAGTAGATCAAGGGTTTTAGCCCATGGGAACAAAGAGACACTTATGCTGCTAATAGACAGGGCATCAGCAATACAGGGAGAGGCTCAACTGGAGCCTCTGTGTCTCACCCACCACACACAATAATGTCAGTAGATCGTATTTTACAACTTGGCCTCTGCACATTATTTTCCGTCTACTGATTAGCTGTTTATTCCAATCATCTCTGCCCAACTTCCTCAAAGTCCCTGCTGACAAATTCACTCTCCATGCTCTTCTCCATCCTTCTGCGCCTCATCTCATCTCCCCTCCTGCTCTCTCATAGTCACACTTTTCCTACTAACTCACTCGTTAACTCTTTAATACCCTTTTCTTGCCATTCTCTATTCCATAATAAAAAACATGTAATTAACAAGATCTGTTGATCATTACTTTGATCAGTAGGGATATTACATTCAACTTGGAGCCTTTTGCTTTGACTGCCTGCCTTCAAACATGCTAATGTTACAGGGAAACCTGCCCACCCAGGAAAAAAGGAGAAATAAAAAACAACTCACAATTAGTTTCCATATACAGTTTGAGATACGTTTTTTTCCAGGCCTTGTGCATGTAGGCTGGAATTTGTTCCCCTTAGCCTGCGAGTTCTCTCCCCTTTCCTCAGGTGTTTTATGATAATGACTCTTAGCACTCAAGCGTCTGTTTACAGCTTCTAAGCTAATTTCAGGTTCTGAAATTGTTCCTGCCTTTTGTTCTGCTGTTTGATTAGTTCAGGCTACTTTATTATCTACATAGCAGTGGCTAGGACTAAGTGAAGTCTATCTTCAATTGTAGATGTTGTGAAAGATTTTTATCTGTTAACCCAAAAAACAACTTGTCTCTGATATTTTCAAGTTTTGCAGTTTCAGAGCTCTTATGAAATATTCAACATTTTCCCTTGGTTTTTGAATTCTCAGGTGGAAACATGCTCTTCCATAAACTACATTTCTTTGAGGTACAACGTATACATCAGACATAGCCAGAACCCTCTCACACTCATCTTTGTGACGGTCTTCAGTAAAGTCAAAGGATTTAAAGATATGTTCTGCTTGCTTCCCCATCGCACAGATTAAAGAAGCTAACTGAATAGCTCTAGTTTCTTGGTGGAGGTCTGCAGCAATCTGAAATCCTGTAAAATGCTGCTTCCAGACTGTTCATTGTGAAGGCCTGTCAAAGCAGAAGCTCTGTGAGGCATTGAAGAGAGCCATACTGATGAGATCCTGCAACCTTTGTTGCTTTGTTCCTGCTCTCCGAAATCTTTGTTGCTTTATTCCTTCTGTTTGTTCTCTTCTGGCACTAGTTTACTTCTGACATCTGCCATGTACTTATACATGGTAGGTTGCAAGGCTGCTACTAGAAGGTCAGGCTTCTGTATCAGATATATATTGACTAGAGAGCTTACTTCTCAGAAATACACACCAGATATGTTCACTATAAGATCCTTTAATACTCCTCGTGGCTGACTAGTATAATATGGTTCACCATTCCGTTACAATGCTAAATCAGAATTTGTGCCTTATTACTCTGGGCAGTAAACAAAGAGAGAGTCAATCCTGCCCTAGACAGATTATAATCCAGGATATTTAAAAACAAATAAAAGGCAGGGAGAGAAACACAACATTGCTATTGTCAGACACTTACACACACACCTACAACACTAGGATCGGGGCCCTACTTTGTAAACATGAGGTAAAGTCAACAAGAATGAAACTGCAGCAAAAAGCTCCTGTCAATAGATTAAATATCTAGATCACTGCACAATTGTACTACAATGATGAACTACTATATCCTTTTTGTCAGGAGGAACATCAGCCTTCTTGGAAGTTTATGAGTTTTTCTCGTCCGATTTCTTGTTCTACCATAAATCAAGTACTGTTTACCTGTGTAGGTATTTCACAGTATAGGTAATAATAATATAGCACTTTTCATCAATAGCTCTTAAAAAAGCTTTACAAAGGATGATCAATATCTTTATCCTCATTTTACAGACAATGAAACGCAGGTAGATAGGTGAAGCAATATACTCAAATTCACCCAGGTAGTTGTTGCTGTATCCACAAGACCATATGGCCTCCCTGTATTTATTAAATACATCAAAACTGTTGACACATTTTCCAAAAAGATCTTGATTTTGTTTTTGTCAGTTGCCTAGGCATATATTCAGAAAAAAGAGCATTAACTCCCATGTTACCTATGTTGAGTTTAGTTTGATTGCACATGGGCAGAAGAGTCTGCAGGATCAGGTTATTAGTTTTGTTTCAGATCTTTATTACAGGGACTCTCTCTTCCTCCTTGAGTACAGAGCACCTAACACAACGAAACCACGATCCCAAATTTGGGCTTCTGCCACTGCGCTATTCAGATCAAGGCAAAGCAAAGAGGATTTTTTGCGGCTGGTTCAAAGCCCTTGTGGGGTTGCGGGATTTGTCGTTTAAGCAGGCCGGGCACACGGGGTCGGACGCACGCAAGGGATACTCTGAGCCAGAGAGGGGCGCTGATCGCTGGGGGCGATGTGTCCCGAGGGACACGGGACCCGGCTGGGGGCGCACAGCTCCCGGCTCCAACCCGCGGGGAACGGGCATCGCCGGCCCCGGGCCCTGAGCGCTGGGGAGGCCGCTGCGGCAGCGGGGCGCGAGCGCTCCCCTTCCCGGCCACGAAGGCGGGACTCGCCCCCCCACAGGACCCGAGCGGGCCGGGCCGGGCGAGGGGGGAGTGGCCGGGGCGGCTCCCCAGAGACACCGGCCCGCAGCCAGCGACGCCCAGGAAAGACCCGGCCTCTGAGCCCCGCGCTCCCCGGGCGCCTCTTACTGTAGGTGACGGTCACGGTCACCGGGCTCCCGGGCGACGCCATCTCCGCCAGGCCGCCGCCTTCCCAGGGAAGCGCCGCCACCAAGTGCTTCCGGGGCGCGCCGGAAACAGCGCTGCGGCGCAGGCGGGGAAACAGCAGAAGCCGCCGCTGGGGCCACCGGAAAGGAGTCCGCGCGCGCGGCCCCCCCCCGCCACCACCACCACGGGCCCGCCTCCCTCGGGCAGCGGTGCGCTTCCGGGTCCGTCACCGCCCCCACCAGCACAGACAGCGCGGGGGGGCTTTGCAGGAGCCGGCCCAGGGCGGTCCCGGCTCTCCGGGGTGGAAATCGGGTCCTCCCCTCTTAGCGCTCAGCTCCTGATGCGTTGGGCCCCGCCTGACTCCGTTTCCGAGTGCGCGGGGCGCGCACGTACCCAGGCCGCCTCAGCTCCGCTTGCTGCTCGTCGGCTAATGGCCCCAGCAGGGGAGGGGGGCGGGGGGATGCTCTAGCCCCGCGTTAGAGGCCCCAGGACTCCTGGAAGCGAGGCCTCAGTCCTGCAACAATTCTGGGGTGTTACTGTGCACATGGTGTCATCCTATCCACTTCAATGACACCACTCACGGGGTTAAATCTTTACAGGATTGGGGCCCCAGGGCTGATAGATCAGGCTGTAGTTAAAGTTCAGGGGGCGCTTGCCTGAGCTGTGGCCTACAAATGTTAAACTTTTGTTTTCTGCACTTTTTTTAGAACTGGCATCCTAAGGTTGTTGCACTCTGTGAACAGAGACCCCTTTGGTACCTTCTCTAGTAGATCTTTTTGTATTTTATCAGTGCAGCGTACAGGAAACGTTCAAATAAGGTGAAGTTGTAACACTGATAATTTTTCTAATCTTCATTTACAGAGTTAATACCACTGTAATAATAAAATTGGAAAAATGTCCACAAAAAGTGTAAATCAATTTTATAAAAAAGTTCTGGAGACTCACATTTTAGGGAGGCTGAGATACACCTAACTAGGAGAGCAAAAGGGTACCCTATGCCAACCTAAAAATCAATGCAAAGAATTATGCATCTGCAAATCTGAAAATTGAATGAGAGCCACTATAAAATTTAAATGGCAGGAATATGTAATTGTACACTTCTTGCTTTTGTTCATTGCTGCCCCGAGGAAACAGGCATGTTCATTATTAGGAGCATTTCCATTTACAGACAAGAAAAGCACTTCGGAGTATCTGCAGTATGAGTGCAAGTATTATTACACCAACAGTCAGTTTCATAGCAACTTGGGAAAAAATATGTTGACATTACTATTTTAGCACTTAAACTACAACAAATGGATAACTTTTTGAAAAACACCAAGGAACCTGATCTGTCAGCAGTCGTAGGAAATATCACACTAGATCTGACCAGCAATCCATCTAGTCCAATATCCTGTCTCCCAAAGCAGGCAGTAGCAGCAACTTAACAGGAAGGTACAAGAAACCCTGCAGTTGGCATTTATAAACATGTCCCCAGGAGGTTTCCTCCTAAGCCCCGTAGTCAGAAACTAGTTTATGCCCTGCACCTTGGAGGGGTTAAAAGCCCTCTATTTTTTTTAAAATTTACTGTTAAAAATCTAAACCAGAGTTTTCTTTTTCCACTAAACTAGGGCAAGCAGGGAACATTTCCCATACTGCTACTTACTTTAATGGGAAAGTGCTTTATAAATATAAGAAGGAAATGTTCATATTAAAATGCATTGTATGCAGTGTTGTAGCTGTGGTGGAACCAGAATATTAGAGAGAAGATGGGAAAAGATTTTTTATTGGACCAACTTCTTTTAGTGAGGGATACAAGCTAATGAATAGTCTCTCACCAACAGAAGTTGTTCCAATAAAAAATTATCTCCCCTCCCTGTCTCCATAATAAATATGGAAATTAATACAGCTGGTCAACAATGGAACAAAAATTCTGTTGAAATTGTTTTTCCATCAAAATGTTGGATGGAAATGTTGGTTGCTTTTATATTTTTAGGTCAACTCTAGTAATTAACTTAAAGATAGAAAGCCTGGGATTCCAATTACTAAGATGTCTCAAACAGAAGTTTGCCTTGCTCACTGTAAAAAAATTATTCTTGGGTATTTAGCTAAAAATCGTATACAATTTCAATTTAGTTTCTGATGGGTCCTCTAATGGAGGAGATGGGTTCTATGGCCTAATAGCTCTTTTCTTTCTCTAACTTATGACTTAAGTCTCAAAATATATTAGAAACAATCTCCAAACAGTTCCAAAGGGCAATATTCTAAGAAACTATTTGCTTCCCCTGCCCAGACAATACTGGATTCTCATGCACAGTAAACTGGAATTCGCCAACAACTAATGCAATGGGAATACATATTTACAGTGATCCTAAAGAGATCTAATTTTTGTTGTCACTTCACAACCTGTGTAAAATATTTGATTCCACGCTGAATAGTTTAAAAATATCAATTCTGTAATACAATGTTTTATTTACATTCCTTTAGGTTAAATTAACAAAAGATGATTTACATAAAATGCTGTATACAAGTCCAAAACAATCTGATCTAAAATCCAGTTTCCATCTATGTTATTTTAAACAGATTTTGAAATCTGATCATTTAAAATTCTGCTTTATACTAGGTACAGTACTTAGCTATGTTCATCACCACTTCGATTTAGGAAGGGTATGTGTACTGCAACTAATTCTTTTCTTTGCCTTCAGAAAGAAAATGTCACATATGTGTAGAAAGAAAAGAAGAAAATGTCACATATGTGTAGACTATTCCAGGCAACATTTCTCTAATGTACAAGTTTACTAATGGAGGGCTCTCTGTTCCCAACCAGCTAACAGTTCTAAGGCTTATTATTATTGTTAATGTCTTGCTTCTTTAGCTGAAGGAAAACTTACTAGCAACAACTAAGGTTACAAGTAAACTATTTTGTATTTTTGATTACATATGAATACGTTTACTTTTTTAAACCAAACTGTTCATTTCAATTAAGGAGGGATGTGTTCTTAAAATTTATGTTGGAAAAATATCTTTATTAAGCATAAATAAGTTTCAGTTTCTGTACAGCAAACATTTGTATACTTCATTCCTGATAAAAGTGGAAAACTATCTGGGCCAGACTGAAAGACAGTCTGTTACAAGACTTGGCAATACAACCTTCAGTAGAGGAGATCTGAGTTTGAGAGTACTCTCACTCTTCTGGCCAATGGGTCCAAAGAAAGGAAGATGGCCGTTTGTTCTATAACCACTTTTTGCTAGACAATCTATAGAGCAATAATAGAGAAAGTAGAAATGCCTCGACTCATGACAAGAGAAGCACAGCAGTAGCAATGGTCTTAAAGAAATGTTATTTTAGAATTCCAAGAGGGAGATATGTGAAAGGGTGGAGAAACTTGAGGATCATAACCAACCTCCAGCTTTAGACTAAGCATGTTAAGGGAGGGCCCATGCTCAAATGCTGAATGACACTGATGGAAACAAGGGACAGGTTAAAACTACTACCAAAAACACCACACAAGAGGATAAGCTACTCTATGGTATAAACTTTTATGTCAAAATGGAATACATAAGGTTAAAGATAACCTTTGTATATATTTATTTGTTACAGTTATAATTAAGAGTTACAAATACAATATCAAGTCTCAGAACTGAAGTATTCTTAAAAATGCATCCATTGGTTATTAAATCAGTACAGTAAGTAATAAGGAAGCTATCTTACAGAAGGTAAGCAGCCACATAGCCTTAGTTTGTTTCAGAAAACAGAAATGTAATACAAATCAAATCAAGACAAAGCTCAACTATTAACAGCCACCACTATTTTTCATGTACTACTTCTTCCATAAAACACCGGATACTCAAAACCTAGTAGACTGAATGCATCCACTGAAGGAAATTGTGCCAATTTTACTCCTCTAATAGAAAAGTCAATAGTATATCAACTTTCTTCCAAGAAAGGAAACACCACCAGCCATTCATATTACATTTTAAGATGTAGTGATATTAAGGTTATACTGAAAAGGCAAGTTTTCCAGGATTTCAAAAACTGTTTTGCTAATTTGATTTGTAAGAAGTAACTTGCCATTTCCAATGTGCTCTAAAAATGCATGTTTATGTAGCAGGGATCTGTGGCAGTCCAAATTCATCCACCAATACACCATCCTATGGAAAAAAAGATATAGTTTAATCAATTATGTATCAGTCTTTAAGATTACTTTATAGTAGGAGTTACAAGACCAAATAGGAGCATCAGTATTTTCTGTAGCCAACCTCATTTACTGATTTTATTATAGCCCAAAAAAGTGAAAATTGAACATCAATCAGCTGACATATGCTTACATACAAAAGCCATGTGAAAAAAAGTTGGAAAAGCATGGGAAATGCTGGTTTAGGTTTACTTGAAAAAACATGTAAAAGTGCTAAGTACACTATGACAGCCCTTTCAAATAATTACAGTCAGGACCTTATGGGGAAATAGATTTTTACAGCAGAAAGACATTAGGTTGTACAATAAAGTTGGCCCCCCAAAGCATACAAGGGAAATCTATACAAGAGACTATCCTAAGCATCTCCAAACATGCTAAGCACAATTCTGCTCCACCTTTAAGGCTTTCCATTAAGCAACAGCTTTATCAGTTTCATGAGTGACTGATTAAAACAAGTTTTACTGTACATTTATTAAATGAGAGGGAAAAGGCCCACCTTGTTTTTTGCATCAGTAGGGGTGCCTTCTGGAATTGCTGGAGCAGATGCAGCTTCATCTAAATAGGAACTGTCCTCATCAACTAAAAGCTCATCACCTAAGGCATCCAGTTCTGAAATTGAATTACATTACATATGTTATAGCTATACAAGGGCTGAAGGACCGATTGATCATGGTGATGTTAAATTAAGCAAGGGATTTCTTTTGCAAGGAAAAAAACACATGTAAAGTAAGTTACTGGGGGATGTGTTAAGAACAAAACCAGAGCATCTGCCCTGGCAGACGTGCCATAGGGCAGCTGGAGGAACACACAAAAGGGGCCTGTGACATTTTATGCCTTGGGGGAGCACCCTGTAACCCCCATATTCCTCATTTCTATACAATCATGATCTTACATCTAAAGCATGCCTTGTAAGGTATCAGGGGAAAGGTTATGATCTGCTGAAAGTCATTTCTCTATCCATATATGTATACCATTAATGCATATGAAGTTATGAGAATTCTGTTGTATGGCTGTCACTAAAACATGCTGTAAGTTGGGGAATCAGCCACATATTAGCTCCCCAGAGGCAACAGCAAGGAAAGTAACCACCAGGCGGGGTATCAATCAACCCATCAACAACCATCGTCCCACAAGGGAGCTACAATTCAATGACTCCTGTGCATGAGACCACACTAGGGGAATTCCTCAGCCTTGCCTGGAGACTCAGCAATGCCCCCAGACATGCCCAGACTTGTGTTCTACAAGCACATGGACTGAGGGTATAAAATCAAACACAGGGGGCCCATGCTTGGCCTTTCTCCCTCACCCACCTACACTGCAAGCAACAAGGACACTCTGAAGACTCCAACTGAGGGGACTGGCTCAGATTTCAAGGGTGAAATCTGTGTACCATGAACTGCAATATCCAGCGGGGTGAGGAAAACCTGTTTAATCTAGTTGTTGCCCAGTATAATAAGGTTGAGAGTTTAGATTGCATGCTTACATTTTATTTTGGTAACTAACTCTGACTTTTTGCCTATCACTTAAAATCTATCTTTTGTAGTCAATAAATTTGTTTTACTGTTTATCTTTACCAGTGAGTCTGCCTGAAGTGTGTGGTAAATCTGCTCAGGATTTGCAAAGGCTGGTGTGTGTCCACTTTCCATTGTGGAAGTGGTGAACCAATTAATAAATTTGCACTGCCCATCTTGAGCAGTGCAAGACAGTATATTCCTGAGGTACAGTGCTAGGGGGATTTGGCTGATGCCTTTTCCTGTGTGATTCATGAGTGGCTCTGGGAGCATTCATGCAATCTAGCTGGGTGGGAGAGTTCCACATGCGGTTTTCCTGAGTGATAACAGCACCTGGACGGGTTTGCTGCTGGTCACTAGCAAGGCATTGAGAGACACAGCCCAGGCTAAAGAGGGTTAAGGGGGCACAGCGGTCCCACAGTCCCAGGCTGCACCCTTGGGGAATCCCATCCCAGTGGCGCGGCGAGCAGGGTGAAATACACAGCTTGTTGTACTGAGCAAGATTTGCATTTTATACACTGGTGTAAAGATCTTACGTATGGTGGCTAACGACAGTCAGGAGGAAGCTACCGGTTTGTTATTTTCTGTTTGGACGTAGGGACAGAAAAGCAGGAAAATGACTGAAAGCAGTGACGCAATTGGAAGTTGGAGCTTTTTAAGCTGCAGGTTGCAGAAAAGCAGAGGGAGAATCAGAGATTATTGGAACTGAAAGAACTGGAGATAAAGGAAAAGCGGGAAGAAAGAGAAAGGAAGCGAGAGGAAAAAGAAAGAGTGGGAGCAAAAACACCAACTGGACCTGCTAGAGAAGCAGAACCAACCAACCCCAGCAATACTCATCACGCTACAAATCCACAATTGGGACATTTATGTCTTGCATACAATGAGGCAGATTATATTGCTGAATATCTGACCACATTTGAAAGGCTGCAGGCAGTGCATGAAATCCTTGATGCCAAGAGAGTTCCTACCCTGATTGCAAAATTAACTGGTAAGGCTCTGAATGTATCTAATGAAATGCCTATTGAGGATGCTTTAGACTATTGTAAATTTAAAAACACCGTTTTGCAACGGTTTCAGATTAACCCTGAAACATATAGAGTTAAATTTAGGACTCTTAGGAGAGATTTTGGTATGAGTAATGGGGAACATGTGAACAAAATGAAAGATGTGATGGGAAAGTGGGTGAGGGGCAAAGGTGTCACCCAGCTTTGAGGGAATGTTTGATCTTGTGGCTCAAGAGCATTTCCTAGTCATATACAAGGCTGATGTAAAGCGGTGTCAATGGGACAAAAATGTAAAGTCTGTGGATGAGATGGCATCTCTAGCTGATGCCTTTGAACAGACCCAGGCATCTATTGAAAACAAACCACTGAAAGAGGTGTCTAAAGCTGGTGGAAAGGGAAGATCCCATTTTATCCCCAGCAAGAGGATGGGAGTCTGGGTACTCACCTCCCCAAAACCATTCCTCTAACCCTCATCCCAAATCTCCTGTAAAAACAGAAGAGCCCAAAAGGTGCTATCAGTGCAATTCCACTGATCATCTGAGGAATAAATGCCCTATGCTAAGAGGAAACAGGCAACCAATAGCTCATGTTAGTTCTGCTGTCCTCCATACAGAAACCCCCCAGGCAATCAAAACCTATCATACTGATTTTGTGAGATTAGCTTCTGCAGAACCAGATATGGAGCATGTTTCGCTTGTCCAAATTAATGGCAAGGAATGCTTAGGGCAAAGGAATACAGGGGCCCAGATCTCTCTGGCTAAGCAGAGTATGGGCCATTATGTTATCTGGCCAAATGGCAGAGATTGTGGGGGTGGGCAAAAGCAGATTCCTCGTACCACTAGCCAAAATCCATGTGGCATGGGAAGGTTTGGAAAGTGTTTTGACTGTGGGGGGTAATGGAACACCTTCTAGTCAACCTGCTTCTTGGTAATGATTTTTTCCGTGTAGCTCAAGTGAAAATATTTGCCTGCAGCAGGAGGGAGTTTTATGCTGGGACTCCTGAGGGAAAGGGTAAGGTTTCAGGAACTGCTGAGAGAATGGGAAAGAGTCTCCTTGATTCTTCTGCAGCAGGGGGAAGCCACATGCTTCCAGGTGGGAGGCTGGTTGAGACCAGTTCCTGCACTGCAACTGGAGGCAACACCACATCAGGAAGGGATGGGGGTGTAATACCTGCCAGGGAGAGAACTGTCCAGGTTGTTAGTTGCCAGCAAGTTGCAGCTGAACCAGAGATAGATCCAGCTCTAGGGAGCATAGATAAATGTGTCCCAGAGGGCAGCCCAAAGATGGGGCAGGGAATCTCAGAAACCACTGAGTTGGGTGAGGATTCCCGTGACTCTGTAACACAGGGCAGCCACATGCTTCCAAGTATAGGAGGGGCTGAGATTAGCTCTTGTCCAGCAGAAGGCAATATACCCTCAGGATCGGGGGCAGAAGAGGTATTGTCAATGGCTAAAGAAACTGTCCCAGTTGTCAGCTGGCAGAGTTTGCAGCTGAACGAGGGATAGACCCCTTCCTAGGGAGCACAGAGCAATGTGTCTTAGGGAGGGGCCCAGAGGAGAAAACTGGGGAAGGAATAGTGAGAGTACAGAAATGTCTCCTCACTGATCACTTGGGAGAGGATGCCCAGGACAGAATGACTGAGTCAGCATCTGTGCACCCAGGCTGCACCCCAGGGATCCTGTCACAGGGCCAACTGACAGAATCCCTCCACCAAATACTACTCTGAAAATGAAAACTTATGGGACTTCACAACAAAGAGGACATGGAAACAGCGGCCCAGGATCGACAGGGATGGTGGAGCATTGTTTGTGCACTAAGCAACATCTGACAATGCAGAGGGGATTCATATTCAGAAAGCTGAGGGAGAGGGAATCTGCTCCAATAAAGAAGCAACAACCATCTATATCTGAGCCAACAAATTACTTAACAAGACAATTAGTGATACATAAAAGCACTAGAGAGAAACTAGAATTAACCCCATGGAAAAGTTTTCTTCAGTAACCACAGAATTCTATAAACGTCAGTTATTTAATACATTAACTTGTGCTTTTGCCTGTGCAGCTTCTGAGTTAAAAATAACTGGCTACCACTAATTCCTTGGGGTGGGGAGGGGGGGTGGAAGGGCGGGCAAGAAATTGTGCTCTTGCAGAAAACAACAGTACCACTGAATTTCCCTATACTCACTAACCTGCTTCCAAATCATCTTCGTCAATCTCTGGTGTTCCATAACTACGACCCAGTGCATCCTGGATTTCACTGGCTTCTTCCATCATATCCTCCAATTGGTCTTGTATGTCCTGTAGTAGCAACAAAGAAGTTACACTTGTCCCAATTGCAGAGTTACAAGCGGATTCAACTATAACTATACACTGAAATTCAGAAGTGACTCAGGAGCTAATGATGCAGAACAAGCTCCTCTGCTGGGCGATTTTAATTTATAAATCCTGCTTGAAATTGTTATAATAGAATATTGTGTTAACTATGCATTTGGTGTAACCCTCTGGGTTCTCAGCAGTTAAAAAAAATAAAATATAAATGGACTGAAATAGAGGGAGGGGAACTGGCACCAAAATCTCTGAACGTAGCAGGTTCTTTTATACTTCTCCAGAGTGAATTTAAAAGACTTAAACTAGAATCTAGTATTAGCTAGCAGAAGGAAGACATGAGGCACATACTAAAAAGCAAAACCAAACTATATTTTTTTAAATTTCATACACTGAACTCTAGTGTGGAAGTGCAGCGACCATTTTTTCCTCACTTACATTCATACCAAATGATGAAAGTCTCCTGGCATGCTTAATAGATTCTTTGCGTACTAAAAACGGACAAACTTCCAAGACTGCAAATGAAGCCAGTCAAAATCAATGGCAAAGCCATATTAGATGGCTGGACGTTCTAGAATGGGGTCAGAAGCATCTAGAATGGGCTGAAAGGACATTTAAAGCATGAGAGATCAGAGCAGGAATGTTAGCTGTGAAACTCATGCCACTGATGAAGGGGGGAAGTCGGGATCAGAAGTAGTTGAAAGAGTGAAGTGACAGAACCAACATGGATAGGAAGAATGGGGAAATGTGATTAGATAGGATTTCACAAAACACACCAAAAACCAGTAGATTTGGGAATGGATGTTCCCAGAGAAAATACTACATCTGGTCAGATATTAAAAGCCACACACAAAGTGATCAGCCCAGTGACATTATGGGACAATCCAAAGCATTATTATATTTAATAACAGAGTTGAGAAGATGGAAGTAGTTCCACATTAGGATGATTGTCTCGTTAGAAGACAATGAAGTCTTTTCCACAATTCCAAGTACAGTATTATATATCAAACTCTTGTTTTATCAATATTTTCAGCTCAGACACTTGGGTTTTTAACAATTTATAGACAAGGAAGAAGAGACCCAAAATTGAAAGCCATAGACACATTTATGTTCAGTGCTAAGGATATATCCATATTTGTAACTAACACTTATTAAAGACGCTAATTGGGAGGCCTGGAAAGAATCAACCTCAAGTACAGAAATTTGAGGAAGCCAGAAGCTTATCTGGGTGTTCTAAAGAATGAGGACTAACTTGAGTTGTGCCATGATGAAGTCAATCAATTACAAAAAAAAAAAAAAATACAGATTTTAGTGTAAATCTTACACTAAATGCTTATGCAGATAAGACAACAAGCCTTGCCCCCAAAGGGCTTACAATGTAGACACTGTACCTAAACAAAGAAACGGTGATAGAGTACACCAAAAAGATGATGTAGCAGCCACGTTTAGAATGTGTTTTAACCTTTGCACTTTTATTTTTGGGGCAAAGTCATAGTTATTTAGTAAAAAACTTCTTAGGGAAGGACTAGGCCTTATAGACCTCTTGGAATTATGTTTTCAGAAGGTACCAGGAGGAGAGGTTGGGAACATGGAGAACCGATTTGGAAGGAGGGAAGTGTTAGGGGACTTATTCCTTCACCCACTTACTTCCCTGGTCCTTCTCGCATGAACAGAGAGCAACAATACCCAAAGTCCAAAGGTGCAAACAATTCGATGTTTATTGGGGTGAACTTCCAGCAAGCATGATTCCAGTGTCCTTCCCTAGTGTCCCCCTTCCCAGCTCTGACACCACAGAGCCTTACACCTACGTCCCTGTTCCCATTCCTGCCCCTAGCCAAACATGATTCCAATTTCCCCACCCCCATTCCCACCGCCACCCACTTCCTAACTGACTGCAGACTATATAGTAAAACTTGAGTTCTGCTTACCTTAACCAATCATTTTACTGAAATTTAACTAACCAATCCTAACATATCGTAACATGATTATGTAACCAATTATATCTCATCACCTTAATTAGTTTACACCCAGCAAAATTAATTATACAGCAGACAGAAACTATCACAGAACCAGACAGAGATTATACAGACAAACAATAGCAAAGTGGGAACTATAATGACAAAACTATACAGAAGTGAGGATTTCACATCCAGCTATTGGTAAGTGAGTTCTTGCCAGACAGGATGCTATCAAACTAAAAGTTTCCTTTTACATCTTCTAAGCACTCCCCTTTCTCTGGGGGCGATAGGCATTATCACGACAGGACTGTATTCCTAACAGTCCAATAGCACCTTCTTTCAATGTGACTAGTTTGGAATGTGAGGAGGTGACCAGTCGCTTCCCAGCTTATGGCTGCCTCTGCTGCTTAGCCAGAGATCTTAGCCTAAGCACAGGGCCTCAGACTGTCACAGTAAGAGAAGGCTCTTACACCGGCAGACAGTGATTTTGATTCTCTCTTTTATACCTCTATAACAAGCCAAGTACCTAAATTCTTAGGGTATAGGCCTTTACAGACAGGCCTGAATATCTATATCCTAACAGGAAGTAACAAAGTTAACATGGAAGAACATTAGGAAACAAAAGTGGGAGGAGGACATAACCAGAGCAGATCATCATAAAGTTTGGGAGGAAAAAGTGGCTGGAGCAGAGATGTAGTTCCAGCGGGATAACTCAGAGGAATTGAAAGCCAAGTGCTGGGTTGTACAGTCAAAGGAATTAAAAATCCACATGATGAGGATTAGCAGCATATAGAAAATTAGATCAGTTTCATCTTTAGCAAAAGCTGTAAAGCTGCCCATTTCTGATGGAAGCAATCAGCTGTGCATTTAGCTCATTTTCACTGTTCTCTCTGGTATAGGCAATGAATGTTTAATTCCAAATAAACTGTGTGTGCATGGTAATAGCCACTATTTAGCATTTTAACAGCATATTTAGATAGCTTAGTAGCAAGCAGTACAAATGCTCACCTCAATGTGATCAATTTTGACTTGCTTATAAGCCTTCTTCATTTCTTTCACCCCCAGTTTCATAGCATCAACCTAGAAAGAGTCAAACAAGATGCTTGTATCTACTGCAGCACTTATAAATAAAGTAAACTTGAAATGAATGAACTGATACCGTTGTCTTTGTGTCCTTAAGTGATTGGATGGTATAATTGGCTTGTTCCATATTAAAAGACTGTTGTGACAGATTATCCCGCTGTTGTTCATACCTGTTAAAGTATTACAGTAATGTTTTAAATACAGCATTTGTATGTCATACAATTTGTAAGTAACCCTAATGAAATTCACAAGATACCTAAGAGAAACAGTACTTTTCAAACTTGGAAACAAAAACAGAAGGCAACCTCTGCTCTTTACTTATTTGTAAATAGTATTCAGTAATAGTCATTTTAATTTTGTTCTAAGGGCCCTTGAACATGACTATGTATTTATGTCTGTTACTTGATAAAGCTATTTCTGAATGCAGAATTAAACGTTTTCCTTAGATGGCTGCATGCATGCCCATGTTTACACAGTTTTATATACTGTGCTTGGTTGGGATATAAATTGACAAATTTGGGATGAGTGCATTACAGGAACTCCTACTTAACGTTGTAGTTATGTTCCTGAAAAATGCTACTTTCAACGAAACAATGTTAAGCAAATTCAATTTCCCCATAAGAATTAACGTAAATAGGGGGACTTAGCTTCCAGGGACATTTTTTCGCCAGACAAAAGACATTTTATTTTTATACATATATACACACACACACACACACACTATAAGTTTTAAATAAACAATTTAATACTGTATACAGCAATGATGATTGTGAAGCTTAGCTGAGGTGGAGGAATCAGAGGGTGGGATATTTCCTAGGGAATGCCTCGCTGGTAAATGATGAACTAGCACTCGGCTGAGCCCTCAAGGGTTAACACATTGTTGTTAATGTAACCTCACGCTCTACAAGACAGTACGAATGGCGGGAGGAGACACAATAGACCTGCAAACATCCCCTGCGGAAACTGAAGATGAACGCATGTTATCCCACTGGAGTGCACCACTCCCCAAAGTGCCGTGGTGTGTGTGAGTGAGAGTGGCGCATTGCCCATTCAAGTATGCTGACCCTACTTTAATTACACTGCCTTTTCAAGTCGATCAGCAAGTTGAGACAGCAGCTGCTGCCAGCAAGCTCCCTCTGTCCTGAGCCCTGTCATGCCCCCCTCCCACCCCGGCTCTGTAGAGATGGGGTACAGGAGTGGGGGAGGGGGACACCCTGACATCAGCACCCCTCTTTCCCTCCACCCCCTGCACAGCAAGCAGGAGGCTCCAGGGAGCAGCTCCAAGGCAGAGGGCAGGAGCAGCACATGGCAGTGGGGGGAGCTGAGCTGCCCGAAAATTGATAGCCTGCTGGGCGGCTGCTACACAGGGAACTTAGGGGAGCTGCCAGCCCACCCTGGTTCCAAGCCCCCACCAGCTAGCTCCAACGGGCTGCTCTTCTTGCAAGCAGTGGACAAAGCAGGCAGCTGCCAAACAACACTATAAGGGAGCACTGGGCAACTTTAAAGGAGCATGTTCTCTAATAGATCAGCGACATAACAATGTTAACTGGGATGACGTTAAGTGAGGAATTACTGTACTTACTAATAGCACAGCAATATGGGTGAAACGTAGTTCACCCATAGTGTGCTCTGATTGGGTCCAACCGGAACGTTAAGAACACCAGCAAGACCCAAGGGGCTATTGATTGTGCATATAAAGAATTTACTGTGATGCTGATTCATGCATGCAAAGTAGAAATGTATATAACATGCAGCAATACCTATATATAAGCAAGACAGAAACTCGAGTGTAACTTCAGTGATTTCCCAGGATTTCCTAGTCATTTTGTTTTAATTCCAGGTGTACAGTACTGCACGTTATATAATATTATGTGTACATTAAATACCAAACCTATTTATATATTGTTATACAAATAATGCTAACACTGACATTTTTTAGCTTTGATACTTCAAGATCTAAAACTGGATGTTTATAAACAGCTGGCTGCAATTTCTTCCATGATTTGTTTGCAAGAATACTCACAAGAAATGGCACAGAAATGGAAGAGGAAGTGCAAAATGTGCCAATCCTCCCCAAACCAAACAGTATTTCACTAAATAAGGATGAAGAGACTTTGAAACTTACATTCGCTTCTGCTTTAATACTCTCAAAGCCTTCTGTTTTACCATATTCTGAAAGAGACATGAGAGCCAGATGTTAGTAAAAACAAAAAGGTAACAATTTAATTGCTCTGGGTTATATTATTACAATATTTAATGCATAATATTAATTTTTTTTACTGTGAGAGGTCCTTTCTTTAAAATTGTGAGAGCTGTTAAACACAGTTAACAGTCACAATGAATACTCAAAGTCAGGATTGAAACAGGCATATCTATATGTTGGTAATAATGAAACCCCATATAACTTCTGTTTAAATAAAGGAAAAACACACTGAAAAAGCAGAACATACTCAAATAAATGGCAAATTTCTCTGAACATTACCTTTCAAAAACATTTCAATGGTCAGTATCAACCAACTAATGCTTTATAAGGTGCTATCAGTATTTCACTACATGCATGAAGAATTTCCATTCAATTTAAAATTCAAAATAAACTAAACTTTGTTAACAGTTGTTTCCTTTAGGTGTTTGCACCGTTTCTCAAGTTCATGGGGTTCCCCCCCCCCCATCCATTTCTGAAAGATTTGGAACCTCCTCCACACGCAACTGAACCAAGGAGACTGCCTGCAGACTTGACCTCAGAGCCACAGGGGAAGGAGGAAGAGAAAGCGAGAAAAGGAACTCAGACTCCCTTCTCCCAAGGGAGCCTAATGGTTTCACAGGGATACCCAGATTGTACTTCTAAGTTCTTGCATTTTCTCCTTGCTTCCTCCCCTCCCCACACCACTGTTCTCCATATTTTGGTTTGCAAGCTCTACCTGAGAGAGCCTTAAAGTAAGCAAACTGGTCCCACTTTCATCTTTACCCCTAACCACTCTGAGATCTCATTTGCATCTCTCAGGAAAAAAAAAAAAAAAGACAGTTTACATTTAGTCTTTTACTGACATTTTAATGTTTCCCATTGTAGGTGTTCAATTTAGTGAAATCTGTGACAACTATGAAAAAGAGAGACAGCAATTAGTGCAGAGGAAGACCCAATTTAACAGCGTGACTGGGTGGCCAGAGTGGCCTACCATCTTGAACAGCTTGATGTAGATATAAAAAGGAGGTAGTAAAAGTATTTGACTTTTTAGCCACATTTTTGAGTTTTACACAGAGTAGCATTATGAAAATGCAACTTTATTTCAAGACTAGCAATGGATATGGCACAGATCTGGGAAACAGCTGAGAATACAAACAAGCTTACAGTAGCCCACTCCCCTCCAAGATTGCAGGAAGCACGTGTAATGATACTTCTAAGAACCTGGAGAACTAGTTATGACATTGCTCCATTATGTGAAAGACTGAAAGTGTGAGTCACTTCACCTTCTCACGTGTACACCAAATAGGATTCTTACCTTTGCAGGCCCCTCCCTCATTTTCTTCATCTGATCTTTATACTTCACCAGTTCTGCATCAAGCCTACTAATTTTCTTGTCAATTGACTCAGCTCTGCTATCCACCTTTGGTACAAGGAAGACAGACAAAAAATTCATTGCTAACACTCAAGATTTTTTCCAGGCACTTGTAGTTCTTGAAGTAAAATGTGCTCACATATACAGATTTGCTGTTATACAAACTAGAATTAAAATGTCAAAAGGTTTTTGGAAAGGACAATTAGATGACAAAAGGTGGCAAAGATTCCTCCAAGCAGCATTAATTAAAAAAACTAGACTTTATTGACTATATGTATTCAGAGAAGTGTCTCAAAGAAAACTTACGCTTTTCATTCTGTGAATTACTACTAGAGAGGGGCACACAATCATACTACATTTTTACTCATTGGTATGACATTAAATTTGCAAATTCAATTTGTATCATAATATCTGAATATAAGTAATCTGTCAACATTTTAATTCTGGTGCATTTATCCTTCTGTTATATACCGTCTCTTTGTTTAGAGAAAAACGGGTCTGCCAGCCTGGAGGAGGACACTGATAATATACTATTGCCAGAGGCATTTTCTATGCAGAGCAATTGATATCAGCTCACTCCACACTAGGGACAAAATGCCTGGTTACAGCTGGCACTGAAAGATTTACTTTAAGCTTTCCACTATGCCAGCTGCTTTACTAAAAAAAGAAAATAAATTGTACAATATTTTTAAAATATTGTACATTTATGGAGCCTTGCAACAACTCTTAAAGGGTCCTAAAGCTCTCCACAAACATCCATCTACCCAACCGTCACAAGGGCGGGAGGGCAATTATTATTTGGACAACTAGCGCGCATCATTCTGGATAACAGGATGATTGTAAATAAGACACTGAGGCAGACCCTCCTAGTCTAGATTCTATGGCATACATAATTAATGTACACAGAACAGACAGAACTTCAGTTTCTACAGTGATGATGGAAAGATTCCTCCATGCACTCTGCAATGTAACTCAGTTTATCTGCCTCCAAAGGAATGACCTGGCTGTATTGGGACTTAAACCTCTGAGTCCAGAGTCTTTAAATTCTATGTTTATTATACAAAAAAGCTTGTGTGTCCAAAGTAGGAGAAAATTCTCCACATAATCTAAGGGGAATCCCAGTTAACATACACAAAGGAGAAATGGGTTTCATTATTAAACCACTTTCTTTCCTGCGCAAGTGAATGATACAAGCACAGAAACACTGCATTTATCTCCAGAGAAAAGGCCCATGGTGAGAGCTAACAAGTTTATTCCAAAACAAAATATTAAACTTCTGTTTCTCATGACATATCTAAGATTCTAGTTATGCCTTCTTGCGCCCCAAACTAAGTATTCTGACTACTTGTCTGAAGTAAACGACTAATTTCTGTTGTTTTACCTAAAAAATTAAATTACCAAACAGGAGTAACTGATAAGAGACAACAATGTACAATCTAATATAAACTGTCAGGAAAAGAAAAGGGTGAAGAGCACTCTTACATTTTTAGTAACTGTTTTGGGATGAACCCTGACTTAACTTAAAATTGAATGACCTCCCTCAATAATTTGCATTCTGTTTATCAGTATATCACAGCATAATTGAACTTGCTAAGGATTGTTCTATTGCGCATTACTTGTAGTCTATGCTGCACTAGGAATTA
Organism: Lepidochelys kempii; assembly: GCF_965140285.1. Taxonomy (NCBI): domain Eukaryota; kingdom Metazoa; phylum Chordata; order Testudines; family Cheloniidae; genus Lepidochelys; species Lepidochelys kempii. The sequence goes on along the minus strand of NC_136381.1, from coordinate 159,190,536 downwards.
TTTTTATATTGAAAAAGGAGATGGTATTTAAGTCTTGATCAACTCTTAATAAATTTTAATCATGGTCACTAATTGTACCCTTACAGGTTTCAGAGTAGCAGCCGTGTTAGTCTGTATTCGCAAAAAGAAAAGGAGTACTTGTGGCACCTTAGAGACCAACAAATTTATTTGAGCATAAGCTTTCGTGAGCTACCGCTCATTTCATCAGATGCTCACAAAAGCTTATGCTCAAATAAATTTGTTGGTCTCTAAGGTGCCACAAATACTCCTTTTTTCTGTACCCTTACAGTTTATCATCCACAGACACCTGTTCAGTTGTCATACATTGCTGAGCAACTAGAAAAGAACAAACGTAAACATAAAGAAACGTGAAAAGGACTGAGGCAGCAGCTAAGACTATCCATCAAATGGTGTAAAGAAGAGTGTCCAAAATTGATAATGTAGTATTTAAATATTTATATGCATTAAACTAGGTAATTCTGAGAACCTCACAATGTGTACATTATCTTCATTGCTGTACATTGCTCTCTATAGTGACACTTTGAGGCCACTTAAAAAGCCACTAGATCATCTCCTTCCTTATTATGGAATCTGTTATGTACATACTAAATATTCTGTTATGCAAATGTATTCTCTTCAAGAGTGGAGAAGATTTACTGTTTAAAGAATAATTCTACAGAGTACCACTAAAAATCAGACCAAGCACTTTTAGTTAGTAAAGTAATTGCAAGGAGCATCACTCAGTAGGAAAAGTTATCCCAGACACTGATCATGATCATCTCTTCCATTTGTTTATTTGTCCACTAGCATATGTAATTATCTGATTTGCACACACAGTTGATGCAATTGCATGTTATGCACAGTTGAGTGCCTAAATTCTGTTCTTAATAGGACCATCATTAGGTTGAAAAGGTAACAACCCATTGAGATGAATGGGGCAGTTTGTTTACAAGAATTGTTTCAGACAGTCTGCAGATTCCAGAAGACAGTTGTGAATTAGTTTTACAGTTCACATTTGGAAGGTTTAATTGCCACCATAAGGGCTAAAAGTCTATTTGTTTTTAGACTTTTGCTGTTAAATCACAAATGCTGCATAATTTAAATCTTCCAAGAACTTAGACAAATACCTCAAAGCACCATATTATTTTCCTCATCTTTTAATTATTTAATATATAGTTTAAAGGTATGCTCCCTAAAGCAAAAGTTTGTTGGAAGATTGCATTTAATATATTTTAAGGGCCAAAAGGACCACCAGATCATGTGGTCTGACGGCCTAAATATCTTCCTAAGTGTTCTTGCAAGAATAACATTACAACAGCAGTCAGGTACTCAACTGCATGTTTAACTGCTCTATTAATACTTTTCAACTTTTACATATTCAAAGGACAATTAAACAAGCCCATAACATCTCTGTATGCCTTTACTCTGTTTTGCAGCAAGTTCGTCTGTGGCAGAGATTGTGCTAAAAACAATCCCATCATTCTTCACCAGCCTGAGGATGGTACTCATGTGACCGGGCCAGCCTTTGAACTGCATGGTGTGGGCTTCCCGCTGGGCCCAGTCCATCTTTTCCACAATGTGCACTTTGGGATTGGCAGGCAGTGGAGAGTTATGAGAGAGCAAGAAAAGAAAGGAGGGGGGGGGTGACAGCCCTTGGGGGGGGGTGTCAGGTGCCCTCCCGCTCTCTCCATAGGAGTCTCTCTCTCTCTCTCTCTCGTTGGGGGGCGGGGGGGGGCTGTGTCTCTCTCTCTCTCTCGGGTCGCGGTGTGTTTCTCGGGGCGTGGCTCTGCGTATGGGTGTGGCTGGCTCGGGGAAGGGCCGGGCGAGGGGGGGGAAGGGGGGGCGGCCCGCCTGGCCCAGCCCCCACTCACACACTCACCGTCCCGATGCAGTCGGTCAGGTTCGGCGGCGGCACTTTAGGCTTCGATTTCCCGAAGAATCGATTCATCGCGGCGGCCTCAGAACGGGACAGACACAACCCGGAAACGCTCCGTCTCGTCGCCGCCGCCGCCGCCGCCCCTCCTCCCCTCGCTGCCCTTCGCTCTGCGCCGGCGCTAGTGACGCCTCACCCGACAGCCAATCCGGGATGGCAGAGGGCGGGACACGTTTGGAAAAGGGCGGAAGTGACGAAGGAAACCCCCAAGCTCTGCTCTTCCGCCCAGCGGCGTGAGCAGCGCCTGGCCCTGGATGTGGAGGCGGGGCTAAAAGGAGCAGCTGGGAACAGAGGCACCAATCAGAGGGCCCGCTGCAGCCCGCGCCCCGCGCCTCTAGGGGGCGCCGCTCTTCAGCCCCTGGCAGCGAAATCCTCCTTCGCGGAGGGCCGGGGCCTCCGAGTTCAGCCTCCACGGACCCCACGGCAGCGCCCCGAGGCCCTGGGGCTACTGGCAGTCCCCGCTCCGGGCGAGGGGGCTGCGAGCGCGGCTGGGCCCCTGCCACAGCCTGAGGGGGGGGGGGGGGGGCGCTTCTCCGGTCCAGAAGGCTGCTCGCGCTCTAGGATCGTGCGGGAGGCTCCAGGCATTAAAGATGACGCTTTAATTTAAAAAGAACAGGAGGACTTGTGGCCCCTTAGAGACTAACCCATTTATTTGAGCATGAGCTTTCCTGAGTTACAGCTCACTTCATCGGATGCATACTGTGGAAAGTGTAGAAGATCTTTTTATACACACAAAGCTTGAAAAAATACCTCCCCCCACCCCACTTTCCTGCTGGTTTTCTCCTCCCCCCACACACAAACCCACTCTCCTGCTGGTAATAGTTTATCTGAAGTGACCACTCTCCTTACAATGTGTATGATAATCAAGGTGGGCCATTTCCAGCACAAATCCAGGTTTTAACAAGAATGTCTAAGGGGGGGGGGTTGGAAAAAACAAGGGGAAATAGGTTACCTTGCATAATGACTTAGCCATTGTCAGGGAGCAGGGGTGTGGTTAGGGATCAGAGAAGTCAGGGGACAGGGAGGGTTGGATAGGGGGTGGGGTTTGGGGGGTGGTTGGGGGTCTTAGGAGGGTGCAGTCAGGGGACAAGGAGCAGCGAGGATTGGATGGGTCAGGAGTTCTGAGGGGGTCAGTCAGGGGCTGGGAAGTGGGTGGATAGGGGGCAAGTGCCAATTTCCTTACCTTGTTAAGTCTTTTTTCTAAACTTTCCTTTTATTTTTAACAATACTGTACTGTATTTGCTTTTTTCCTCTCTCTGCTGCTGCCTGATTACATACTTCCACTTCCAAATGAGGTGTGTAGTTGACCAGTAAGTTTGTAACTCTGAGGTTCTACTATACCAGATTTGGTTATGGAATGCAGATCACACTAGTGATCTGCTCCTGCTGATGAAGACCAGGTGTACATGCTGATATTATCAGATCTATCAACTGCCTTCAGTACCGTTGGTCACCAGTTGCTGAATCACCTGTAGACAATAGCAAGATTTGCCAGGGCTACTTTTTTGTGGCTCAATTCCTTCTTTGCCATGCATTCTCAAACGGAGGCAGTGGGCAATTATTTCTCCTGAGAGTGCTATAGAATCATAGATTCCAAAGCCAGAATGGACCATTGTGATCATGTAGTCTAGGGGTGGGCAAACCTTTTGGGCTGAGGGCCACATCGGGGAATAGAAATTGTATGGCAGGCCATGAATGCTCACGAAATTGGGGTTGGGGTGCGGGAAGGGGTGCAGGTTCCAGCTGGGGTATGAGCTCCGGGGTGGGGCTTGGGAAGAGAGATTTGGGGTGCAAGAGGGTGCTTCAGGCTGGGATCAAGGGGTTTGGAAAGCAGGAGGGGGATCAGGGCTGGGGCAGGGGGTTGGTAGGGGAGAGGCTCAGGGGTGCAGGCTTCGAGTAGTGCTTACTTCAAGTGGCTCACGGCAGTAATGGCATGTCCCTTCTCTAGCTCCTACGCAGAGGTGCAGCCAGGCAGCTCTGCACGCTGCCCCATCTGCAGGCACCACCCCTGCAGCTCCCATTGGAGTGCTTAGGAGGAGCGGGGCCATGCCACGGTTCATGCCACGGCTTCTAGGAGCCGCATAGTGCGGCCCCCAACCCAGCGACCTGGCTGGAGCGGGGGAAGACCCAGACCCTGCTCCCCAACAGGAGCTTGCGGGCTGGCTTAAAACGGCTTGTGAGCTGGATGCGGCCCATGGGCCATAGTTTGCCCACCTCTGATCTAGTCTGATCTCCTGTGTAACAGAGGCCACAGAACTTCCCCACCATATGCAGTTCCGCAATGTCCCATCTTGTTCAATGTGCCTTATGTCTTCATTTCAACTAATCCAACGAGGTCTGTTAGCTAGCCCTCAGCCAAGCATTGGGTAAGATATTAGGCTCCAGCTGACAAAAATATCTACCTCTTTAGCTGAGGGTGTATGTCTGCCATTTGTTGTTTTGGCACACAATTGAAGGGTGAGGTTAGATATCTTGGTGTTACTAGATCAGGCTACTGCAACTTTCACTATTTAATAAAGGCTGCGAACAAAAGAGTCTGAAATTTAAGGTCCTTTAGGATACACAAGAAAGTTTTTATATATTTAATTTTTGAGAAATTAGTCAGGTAAAACATTGGAAGGCAAATTTAAAGTTGAGTTTCTTGGCATTGACAATGCAGGTGCTTGGTTTACAAATATTAAAATTACATTCTTCAAAATATGAATACATTTTCAAGGACATCTAGTAAATTACTCATTCATGTTTATTCTTGAACAAAGTTTCCTTTTGGTTTAAAGCAGGCAGTCCAGTACTAGAAGGCTCCAATACTTTAAATTAGCTAATCAAATGATCTATAAAGGAAGTAATTTACATTATTTCTTTATGTTTTGTTTTAATAATAAAAGATGCATTGCCTTTTATTACAGAGTGTTAATTTTATAGATATTGCTCTGGTAGCACCATCCTTTCAAGAATGCAATTATTTTTGAGGACATGCACCTAAACTACATAAATAATAATGAGGTATCTCTGGCAATGAGATGCAGTTGGATGAATCAATCTTTTTAGAATATTTATTATATTTGTATATATTTATTATATTAGAACAATTTTCTAATATAACCTTATGCCCCATATAGAAAAAGCACTTTAATCATGATGTAAGTGGCCATGAAAAACAAAGTGAGCTGCAAAATATTTTGTTTTATACAATTTAATTTTTTCCTCTTAAGTACACTTGTTAAAATTACTGAGGACCTAGCATATCTTTAGGCTTCACCCATTGATCAAATTGTTCTGATGTAAGGAATCCAAGCTTAATAGCTGCTTCTTTTAGTGTTGTCCCTTCTTTGTGTGCTGTTTTGGCAATCTTGGCTGCCTTGTCATATCCTATCATTAAAACAAAAGAAACATCAGATTAATCATGAGTTTGGCCACTATGTGTTCAGAACACCTGCTAAAGACGACAACTTGGTCTATTAGAAACTACTGCTACTATATTTTGTTTAATTTGAAGTCACGAGGGTATATGAAAGGATACATTGGACCAATTTTTCCTCGAATGTTGGCTTAAAGCAGTATATAAAAAAAATCCACAAAATTAAAAGATATTCTGGTCATTAACCATTTAGGTAAATTTGATGTGACGAAATTAAATTAGGCTTGTTGCCACTCAGTTCAATGACTTTCCTTAAACATTTCATGATCATCTATTGCCAACTTTCTTGCTAGGAAATTTTAACATCTAGAGACCAGTATTTTCAAAAAAGCATATAGGTATGGCTATTGCGAACAGGGCATTTCTTGTCCGCTGACTGTGCTCAGTGGTAGTCTGTCTACTCTTTGGGACGTTATACAGAGTAAATTCATTTCCACATGCAATGAAAGAACTAGTTAATTGGAACACACAAGAATGCAGTTAATGATTGGGTTTTCTGTGTCTTTTTTATAAAGAGCTTCTATGAACAAACATTTAAAAATATAAAATATAAGTATAGCAGAATAGTCATGCAAGGGATGTATTACTCTTGGTAATCCAACTTTTAACAGACAAATTTTGCTACCTAGTGCCTTGAACAGCTCTGTAGTTGATCTATATTAAAAATAATATTCAGTGATAAGCACAACTCTTAGGTAGGAAGACTTATAATTTCACCACTGAATCCCATTAAGTTTAACACCAAATAAACCAAACTGAATAAAACTAATGCTGTGATATATAAATGGGGGGATAGCTCCCTTTGATGGACACCCAGCCAGCCAGTTAGCTAACAGCCAGCCAGTTATCTGTAAAATGCCTCTTTGTAGCTGTTCTTTACTTGCTTTACCTGTAATGGGTTAAAAAGTCCCCCAGGTTTAAAAAAAAATGGGCACCTGACCAAAAGAACCAAAGGAAATGTAGAACTTTTTAAAATTGGGAAAGAAACTTCCCCTTTGTCTGTTTTCTCTGGGCTGGAGGGACAGAGCAGCCATGCTATAAGCAGCTTAAGATAGGTAGGATAATAAATCATCAGATCATGCCTAGAACTACTTATCTGAACTCCAAATGTGTAAGTAGATCAGAATGTTTAGCTAGATGTGATTAGGGTTATTTCTTTTATTTCTTATTGGCTTGTGAACTCCTCTGTGCTAACCCCAGATGCTTTTGTTTGCTTGTAACCTTTAAGCTGAAAGCTTAAGCTTTTAAGCTATTAAGCTAACCCCAAGAAAGCTATTTTGGGTGCTTGATTTTTTGGAATTGCTCTTTTAAAATCTAGCAAAAGCCTAAGTTCCAAATGTATTTTCTTTTTGTTTTAATAAAATTTACCTTCTTTAAGAACAGGATTGGATTTTTGGTGTCCTAATTGGTTTGTGTATGTTGTTTGATTAGCTGGGGCTGTGAGTGTGTGTGCGGGGTGTGAGTGTGTGTGTGTGCGTGAGAGAGAGAGGGGCTTAAGGGTACCCCCACAGGGCGGAATTCCCAAGTGCTCCTTCCTGAGTTCGAAGGGTTTTTGGGGTATTTTTTGCATTTGGGTGGTGGCAGCGTTTACCAAGCCAAGGTCAGAGAAAAGCTGTAAGCTTGGGAGTTTAATACAAGCCTGGAGTGGCAAGTATTAATTTTTTTAAATCCTCGTGGGCCCCACTTCTACACTTGGAGTGACAGAGTTAGGATTCAGCCTTGACAAATGCACTGCCCTCAAAGAAAGTAATGATAGGAAATTAAAGAAATAGATACAAAAGGAACAATATAATAGGTGACTGATGTCAGGAATATAATTTTTCAAGTTTTACTAAAAAAAACGAAAAAGACAGTTACATGCCGATACTGTAACTGTTGTTCTTAGAGACATGGGTGCAGACATGCATTACACTCTGGTGTGCATGCGCTGAGCGCACCAAAGTCAGAAATTTGCCTAGCAGTAGCCATAGTGTCAGCATTTGTGTTTCCAGAGCCTGAGCCCCTCCCCACGCTATTTAATGGTGGCACTACCCCAACTCCCCTCGGATCCCTTGCACAGAATGCCAAGAATTGAGACTCCAATATAGAGGGACCAAAGGTGGGTCATGGGATACACATTTGCACACACATCTAAGAACAACAACAGTTACAATACCAGTAAGTAACAGTCTTTGCTTCTTTGAGTAGCAGATGTGTATTCCTGTCAGGTGACTCAATCAGTACCAAAAAGAGGTGGGGCTTGGAGTCTATTTAAAGAGCGACTGCAATACTGCCTTCCCAAAATTTGTATCGGATCAGGATGCAGACATAAAAGTATAAAGCTTGGTAAAAGTATGTACCAAAGACCAAGTAGCAGCCCTGAAAGCGTCCAATATAAAAATATCACTGTGAAAAGTGACTGAAACTGCTTGAGCAGTTTGTCAAATGGGCTCTTAACTCAGACTCCACCTCCACAGCGGTTATCTCAAACTGCAGTGATACAGGATGTTAACCAACTGGAAATTATCTGTGTGGAGACTGCTTGATCACTCTTGTGATCCACAAAGGAAATAAAAAGACAAGGTGGTGAACAAAATGGTTTTGTTCTTCCTATGTGAAATGCCAAGCATCACCTCAAATCTAAGGAGTGAAGATGCTGTTCATCAGCATTTGAATGAGGTTTGGGGGAAAAGATATAGGTAAGTAAATTGTCTAGTTAAGATGAAATAGTGGCACCACCTTAGAGAGACATTTATGATGAGATCTCAAGGCAACCGTGTCCTTGAAAAACTGGATATACTGAAAGCCCACCATTAGAGCCTACAGCTTAGTAACTCTTCCCACAGAAGTTAATGCCATAAGAAATGCTGTCTTTTGGCATAGGCGAGAGAGAACAAGTTGCCACATCCCAAGAGTTTCAAGGGGGCCACTGGCATTGTTAATAACAATAAGGCATTGTTGGCTAGTAGGTACTAGGCCAGTAACCCCTACCCCTACTGCGGTAACAGCATTGATCTTCGGTACTGATGGTGATGGGAGGACAGTCTTCAGGATTGCTGAGAATAGTGCTTGGACAGCAAAGAAGAGGAAGATGTCCTCGATCTCGACAAGCCTCCAGTAGTCATCCAGTGATAGTGGAGAAGCCACCCCCCAAAGAAGCAGGCAAGCAACAAGCCTCATCCAAAAACCAGTAAGGAGATGGTATCAGTACTGAGGATGAATGAGAAGTTGGTGCCTTCAGTACTGAAAGAGGCATTGCAGTTCCACATGGTCCCAGAGAAAAACAGTCCTTGAGCAGAAGTCAGTACCAACCCTAAAGATAAAAGTCTGCAGCAAAGATATAGTCAGTGCCAAAGACAGCATCTGCAACGATGGGTTCCTCAGTACCAAACAGGATGTTGACTGCAAGACTGATTGTCAGGTGGAACTAGACTGACCAGATAGCAAGTGTCAAAAATCGGGTCAGGAGGTGGGGGGGTAATAGGTGCCTATGTGAGAAAAAGACCCAAAAATCAGGACATCTGGTCACCCTAGGTGGAACAGAATACAGTGCCAAGGAACGAGAATCTGCAACCCAACCAGATGATGCCGAGGGCACAGCAAAAGCAGCAGTCGCCCCTGCTGGCAAATGCTCCTGAATTATTAGGGCATGGAATGGAATGGAATGGAATTATTAGGGCAGGAATGGAAAGGCAGAGCAGGTCTGACGCTGCCTGGTAGACCAATGGCATAGACAGAGGCAGTGCTGATGCAGGATGTTGTTGATACCTAACTCAGATTCACAAGGCCAGTACCCGAGCCAATGGTACAATGTCTAACGGATCCTGGGGAAGTACCAGGGAGCAGTTAGGTGGCCCAGCTCCATCTTGCATACAATGCTAGTCAGTAGTCCTCTTAAAAAGACAAGAAGGCCTCTCACCAAGTCCTGGATAGCCTTGGTTCATCTTGTGAGACCTCTTTCTTGGAGGACAAAAGAAAGGAGAACAATCCCACTTCCCATTAGGGAAAGCACCAGACCCCAAGCTGGGAGCTACATCCCAGGCCAGCTCTGAGGGAGAGTGCAGGTCCAGGCAATCTGCAGAGGTCCCCAGTGCTGAAGCAGGCCTCACGGCCTGCTCTAAGAGGTGCTGCTTCAGACACAAGTCCTTCACCACGTGAATTTTCTTTTTAAACAACATGGAGCACCTCTTTCATCTGACCTTCTCTTGTGCACAAACACACACCACGGGTGGGGTCACTTGGGGATAGACATCCCACATGATGGACAATGTTTAAACCTCACTGAGGGCATCACCCAGGGTAAATATCAATCAATCTTAATCTACTAATACAACTAAACCTAGGGGTACTACTAAACTACACTGGAACCTCGCTAGAATGCGCATCTATATAGCGCGAATTTGCATATAACGCAGTCGCAGCCATGGATCCCAAATTTAATTACTTTAATTGGAATTCATTTTAACGCGGTCCCTGCTATAACGCAGTCCCCGCGTTAATACGGTACTGCACATGGATCCCAAATCTCGCGTTCTAGTGAGGGTCCGGTGTACATACAATAAAACTCTAGAAAACAGAAACAACCACACCAAACGCTCTGATTGTAGCTGCGGGCAGTAAAGGGACAAAGGGGGATCAGGGTGGCAGGACCCTTAAATAGCCTGGGGAGCGGCTAAAGGCCAGAGGCATGAGCGCAGCACTGCCTACAGGCAAAGTTCTCCAGCTCTCGTGCACTTGGCATGTGCACACTTGAGTGGAATACACATCTGTAACCACTCAAAGAACTGCTCTTTATCTACTTCCGATTAAGTAAAGGTTGTGGTAGTTATTAATATTTATACAATAATATTAGTTCATAAAATTGTGAAGAGGATAACAGGTATAGTTTATATGGCCGGGGAAGACAAGCTGTAGAAATGGACTTAGATAAGTTTGAAGATCCCTTTCCTCCATCTTCTCCAGCATCCTTGCAGACAAGAAATCCCACCCATATCTTAGCCTGTAAGAGTGTTTCTTGATCTTTGGTGCTGACATTGCCAGCAGCCTGATGAAGCATGCTAGCCAGCTTCTACATCTGTACACCTCAGCAGTATTTACATTCACCTTCATCAATAGTGCTTGACGCAAAAGCTTCTGGGATATATATGCTGTTCAGTGTGTACAGTGTGATTAAACTAGATAGAAGAGGCATTATTGTGTGGATGGATAGGGCAAACAGGTAGGCAGGATCTAGTGCAAGATAAAGCACAACCTCACTAATGTAGACTCAAATGCAAGACACTGAGTACTACTGAATTTTATGAGTGAACAAAAAACAATAAAAAAGGATAATACATCACAAGGTGTATTTCATTTATTTCATATTTTGTACTTGTTTTATTTATAATACTGTTATCTGTACAAAATGAGAGTATGGCTAGAAGAGAGTGACCTAGGCACCCTACTCATGAGTAAGGCTACGATTATGTCACGTAATCTGTGACTTCCATTGACCTCCGTGATATTTTCTGCCCTGGGGCTGGAGCTCCCAGCTAGCCCTGCCCTCGCACCTCCCAGCCCCCAACCTGGTGGGGTGACTGCACAGCTATGCAGCTGCAGTGGGCACGTGGACCCTGCTCAGCTACTCAGCCTTGGTGGACGGCTGGGGGACCCTGCAGCTACCAGCTTCCCAGGGCGGGGGGAACCCGCAGCAGCCCAGCCCCGGGGCAGGGGGACCCCAGAGCTCCCATACACTGCAGCAGTGGGGAACCCAGGAGCCCCAACAGCAGTGGGTGCTGAACCCACCTACCCCTTTTGTCAGGGATATTTTTAGTGAAAGTCAGGGACAGGTCACGGGCTGCCATGAATTTTTGTTTATTTCCTGTGATCTGTCCCTGACTTTTACTAAAAATATCCATGACAAAAAACTTAGCCTTACTCATGAGTCTGGGATATACAGGTTCCCCTACCAACACAGGGCCTTGATTGTGTAATTGTCTGCGCTAGTTTTCTAACACATCACAACGTGATGGAATTTTTCGAAATATGTAGGTAAACAACTAGAAATAGTCTTATGAAAAAAAGGGAAAAAAAAGAAACAAAAAGTTACCTGGCCATAATGAATTCTCTTATTAATTCAGTTTGTCAACAAAGAAAAAACTAATTTTTGATCAAGCACTTGAGTGCATTCTTGATCAAAGAACAAAATATAAGAAGTCTGAAACATTGTACCTTGTTAAGCAGAGTAATCTACTGCTTGGTTATTCACAGTAACTTTCACTATATTTTTTTTTGAGAAATTTATATATTCTAATGAATAGATATCAGCCTCAGACTTTTACCTATGTGGGGATTAAGCGCCGTCACCAGCATCAAAGACTCGTTCATTAGTTTGTTGATCCTCTCCGTGTTGGCTTGGATTCCGACCACACAATTGTCAGTGAAGGAAACAGAGACATCTCCAAGGAGCCTTGCAGAGTTTAATACATTTTTAATCTAAAAAATGCAGAAAGTTATTAGATACATCATTTCTTAAAAGCCTTATAATATCCATCCAGTTTACAGTACATCTTTAGCAAAGGATTGTGTCCTGTACTGTACTCTTCCTTTTGCGATATAAATTGAGTCACTGATATTTTAAAAAAAGCACTTTATGTGAAGCATTTCATATCCTGAAGAACACTTAGTAGACATCAGCAGTAGACATTATCCGTACCATTGAATATATAAGCAAAGCATGTTTGTAAACTACTTAGAAATCAATAGATTAAACATGTGCTATGTAAGTGATTTCAGAAAGAGAAGTATGAATTTTAAACACATCAATAAAAGATATTTAAAATTATTAAGTGGATGCACAATTGGCATACCCTCTGGCAGTCAATTACCCCGAAACAGCATCCAGTTATAGCACTAAAGCCAAAGTTTAGTAAAGAATAATAATGGAAAGGGACACCTATATCTCCGATTGGGAATATTACTGTAGCTGTTCAGTATGCTATTATTATTGTCAAAGTTAGAGACTTTGAAGAAAGATGCTTATTCAAATGAAAACAATTTCCTTACTAGGTCTATTTAGGAGATTCATAGACAAGTACATACCGCTTTTAATAGTCTATTCATTTGGTTTAAAATACCCTTAAACAGCATGAAAAAATGAAGAAAGTTGCAGACAGTAAATGGCCAGGTGCAAGAAAACAAAATATTGCTTCCTACATGCCCCTCACTGTTTTTACTGCCCTGACCTTTCTGCTATAATGTAGCCTACTCTGCAAGCCCAGCCCTATTGTTATTTTCATGATGATCTCTCCTGCTGTATCTCCTACTTTATTTTTTCTTCTCGTTTTGACTTTTTGGTCTTCCTTCACCACACTTCCCTGTTTTTATGCTTTTGTCTCTATTCTTTCCCACAATTTCTCCCCTGTGCATTCCTCCTCTTCCTAACTCTCCCTTCATGGAGAAAGGCCGCCCCCTTAGTCCTTTGTTTTCTTTCTCCACCTACACTAAACAAGTTTCCTTCTATTCCTCCATGCCCTGCACAATCCAGTCTAGAGGGAAAATAAGCACCCAGACAAGATAGGTGTGCAAATGAAGTACTTGTTGCCTTGACACCTCCCAGAAGCAGAATGAATCAGACAGCATGTGGATTCAACTCTCTCAAAATTTTTACTGGAAGTAATATAGGTATGATTTAGCCTGAAATTTCAACTGTCAAAGTGATTAACTGTGTATGCTATATACTCCTGTGCTCAGCTGTGCATCTGCCATTAAACACAGTAAGGAAACTGTCACATTAAGATTCTGATGTCTCCTTCTAGGAAATGCATAAGATAAATATTTTAGGGACCTCGAACCCAAGATTATTATTCTGAATTTACATTTTAAACATTTGTAATGTAAATCTGAACAGTTAATTAATTTAATAAGTGGCTTGCCAGGCAATTGGGGTGAGTACTGCAGGAAGGCCAAAGGGACTGCACAACAAAACGAAGTCTTTTGCGCACTGGAATGGAAATTAGGAATTCCTCAGTTCAAAACCTCAGCTCTGACACAGATCCTTTTTGGCTTTAAACAAGTTATTCTTGCTGCCTCAGTTTTGCCATCTGCCCTTTTCTCCTAGGGGCACTATGATAATTACAGTTTATAATGCATTTCTATGACGAAGTACTAAAAAAACTCAATTCTTACATATTGGACAGCCAGTTCTCTCTCAAAATGATGAGCTATTTATCATCAAGCAGAATTTAAGATTCTTCTAATATTCATATTCTCTGCCTCTCTAGGGCTTGTGCTGTCCAAGCAATCGCTGAAATTATTCCCTAAGGATATACAGTAAGATAACTGTTTTTTTTAATTTAAAAAAATGTTTTGAGCTTACAATCATGGGCTTGAAAACATTCAATTCAAAATGTCCATTGCTGCCTCCCACTGTAACAGCAACATGATTTCCCATCACTTGAGCTGCCACCATGGTTACGGCCTCACACTGGGTAGGGTTTACTTTTCCTGTTGGGGAGGGGAAAGTGTTTAAAAATAACCCAACCGAACGAAAAAAAACCAAGTTCTCCAGTTTTTGGTTTTTGAATTTAAATTCTCAGAAATGGTAAATGTGATTTTAAGAAACGGCAGTCAAGCAGTGAACAACATATAGGCACAGATTTATTAAACCCACTGCACTTTTCTGATAACAACTAGGATTTGTTTATGCTGTGAGAAGCCTGTCAGACATTTACCTTGTATGTCCTTGACAACTGTTTGCCTCCCAGAATGCCTTGCTACTCAAGACAAAGGTTGTTATTCCGAAACTTATACCCCTTCGTAGCTCCCACAAAACAATCAAAACTTTTTAAAAATTACATTTCTCCCCTTTCTTTGAGGAGGAAAGGAGGAGCTGCAAGATTACACTTTAAAGCAGGGCTGTCCAAACTTTAAGATGAGGGCTGCACTGGCAACCTTCCAGGAGCACGTGAACTGGGCAGTTGGCTTCCACCCTTATCTCAATATGGAGAAATGACCTGCACAAACTTCATTTACTTCAGAGGAAAGAAATCAGAATCAAAGGCCATTTGGATCAGAAAATTTATGTGCATGTTTCAATCCTAAAACCCCTCCCATTTAAAAATATTCTGCAGAAGAAAAAACCCACAAGCTGCCACAATAGTTTGTATTTATATGTGGAACTAAACAGACAAAGATCACACACCACACACACACACACACACAAGTACCCATTCCATCTGCAAGTATTCACTTAAACACATGAAGGGCCTGCTTTGAATTACTTTTTAGAAAGGGGAGGAAGAAGAGTTTTCGAAGTCCTTATTCCGCTCCCTCACTCCTCTTCCTCATGCAATCTTCACTAGTTGGGAGGGAGGGATGAAATTTTATCCACAGTCCCCAAGATAATCTACCCTTATTTGTTAAAGTTGAATAACAGATGCTATTTGAATTCAGAGGGTAAATCTAAAAATCTGCGACAATAAAAACCTTTGCATAAAAAATGTTGGCTTTACCAATCATAAGTAATGTGCTCTTCCCAGACTCATGCCAACTAAACCTTTATACCACATCTCTCCAAAACACACACACACACACACACACACTATAAAGCAAATAATTTTACACACACACATTTTTGTGGACAAAAATGGAGAATTTGTGGCTGGCAAAAACTGCATCATTTCAGTGCTTCATACCATTTTACCACTGAACTCTGTGATATAGTTCTACATGTAACTGTTAATAATTACTCTTACTTTTCCACACAAATGTAATTGACATTTGTTATTGGATACACTACCTGGCATGATGCTGCTTCCAGGTTCATTTTCAGGCAGGATGAGTTCACCTAGACCAGAGCGTGGTCCAGAACCCAAGAAACGAATATCATTAGCTATCTTCATCAGACTGCAAGCCACAGTGTTCATGGCCCCACTGAGTTCAACTAGAGCATCGTGAGCAGCAAGAGCTTCAAACTTATTTGGAGCAGTGATAAAAGGCAAGCCTAAGGAGAAATGAGTATTAAAGGTTTTTGAGGCATAATCATTAGTTAAAGCAGCATGCCCTTAGCCAAAGCTCTTGAAATGCTGTCTAGTTAATACAAAAATCATAATAGAGAATATAGAAGTAAAAATATTAAGCAGCCAAGTCAAGCAGAATGTTTTCTTCTCCAGACTTCTGACAACCAAAAGTTTCCTAAAGAAAAGTTCTTATCATGGTGGTATTGTTTGAGGAAAAAACGGTTACCTACCTTTCTGTAACTGTTCGAGATGTGTTGCACATGTCCATTCCACGGTAGGTGCGTGCATGCCTCATGCTGTCAGAAAAGTTCTCTCCTCAAAAGTACCCACTAGGGTGGCTCAAACACCCTGTCACCACATGGCATTGCATCACCCCCTTCAGTTCCTTCGTACCTAATAGACTCTGATAGAGAGGGAAAGGAGGGTAGGTCATGGAATGGACATGTACAACTCATCTCAAACAACAACAGTTACAGAAAGGTAGGTAACTTTTTTGTTCAAGTGTTTGCACATGTCCATTCTATTGCAGGTGACTCTCAGGCAGTCAAACATGGAGATAGACTTGCAGTCTACCTGCACAGTGATTGCAGGACAACCTGTCTGAAACTGGCACCATCCCTGAACTGAAAGGAAATGGCATAATGAGAAGCAGAAGTGTGGACTGATGACCAAGCTGCTGTTTTACAAATTTCTATGATCAGCACTTGCGCCAAGAAAGCTGCCAAAGTTGCTTGTGCTCCAGCAGAATACACCAATACTCTAGCTGGTGGGTCTATATCAGCCAACTGGTAGCATAAACAAATGCACAAAGAGATCCAAGATGAAATTCTCTGAGTGGGAACTGGTCAGCCCTTATCTCTGTCCGCAACCACAACAAAACAACTGTGTGCAGGATCTAAAGGACTTAGTACACTCCTGGTAGAAAACTAAAGCCCTTCTCACATCTAATAAATGAAGCACCTCTTCATCTCTATGCTCATGGGATGTCAGTAAACAGATTGCCTGGTTAATGTGAAAATTAGAGACTACCTTTGTGAGAAGTTTTGGGTGAGGGAGAAGATAAACTTATCCTTATGGAACACTGTATTGGGAATTTCTGACAATAGGAATCTCAACTTGTTCACCCTTCTGGCTGAGTAATGGCAACTAAAAATGCTACCTTCATAGAAAGGTGGAGCAGAGAGCAAGTTGCAAAGGATTCAAATGGTGGTCCCATTAACTTTGTTAGGACCAAGTTCAGATCCCAAGGATAGACTGTACTCCCATGTGCAAGATCCTATCTGATCCAAGCCCTTTAGGAATCTATCAACAATGGGGTTGGAGAAAAAGGATCTACTATTCCCTGAGGTATGGACAGCTAAGATAACTCTGTAAAAGTACTTTTGGCAGCTAACTGCTGAACTCTGACATTTTAGGTACAGAAGATAGTCCAGTATGAGGTTCAGAGGTGCATGCTCTGGTGATATGCCTGTCTGACAGGACCAAATGGAGAGGTTTTTCCATTTAGCCAGTTAAATGCTCCAAATTGAGGGTTTTCTACTATTCAGAAGCATTTCCTGGACATCTTTAGAATAGGATCTCTCCAAAGGCTTTTACCATGAAGCATCCAAACCATTAGGTGTAAGTCTCATAGAACAGGCGGCCGTGGTTCTGAGAAATCACATCTGTATCCAACAGGAAAGGCAGCAGAGGCTTGATTGGCAAGATCAGCAGGGTTCAGTACCAGTGTTGTCAAGCCCATACTGATGCTGTGAGGATGAGATGAGCGTGGTCTTGTTTGACTTTGAACAAGACTCTGGGCAGCAAGTGAATCAGAGGAAAGGCAGACAGGAGGGGGTCATTCCAGGGTATCAGAAAAGCATGTGTCCATATGCCTGGGCTAAGACCTCCCTCAGAACAAAACCAACGGCATTTTCTGTTGGACTCTGTTGCAAACAGATCCACGTAGGGAGTCCCCCAGAGCTGGAAGATGGATTTGGTAATGTACAAGCATAAAGACCACTTGTGGTGATCAGAGAAGGTCCTACTCAGTTGATTTCCCAAAGTGTTCTGTTTCCCTGGAAAGTAAGCAGGACTGAGATTAATTGAATTGGTTATGCAAAAGTTCCAGAAGCGAATTGCCTCCTAGCATAGCTGGGTCAACCATGCTCCTCCCTGTCTGTTTACAAAGCACAGTTGCAGAGTTGTCAGAATGAACAACTTCTTTCCTACTATATAAAGGAAGAAAGCTGAACAGGCTAGTCACACAGCTCTTAACTCCCTGACATTTATATGAGTCATTAGATCCTGAGATGACAAGAGACTGAGTCTGCAGGGACCCCAAATGAACTCCCCAACCCAGGGTTGACGTGTTTGTATCAAAGTGAGGGTTGGTAATGAGGGGGATAAAGAGAACTCCATAGACTTTCAGAGCGTCCACCCACCAATCCAGAGATGACAAAACTGACACTGGTACTCGAACCACCTTCTCCAAATGACAACAACTTGCGGCATACACTGATGCCTGCATCTTTCTAAGATGCAGCTTGGCATGTTGAATCACATAGGTATACGCTTGCCATGTGACCTAGAAGAGTGAGGCAGCTGTGCACCATGGTGAGAGGATACACTTCAGTCATAGCACCAAACCCTGTAGCACTTCAAACCTAGATTGTGGTAGCAAGGCCTTGGGGCCTTTGTGGAGTCTAAGACCATTCCAAAAAACTCCATTCTCTCAACTGGTTTTAGAATTGACTTGTCCCCATTTATTAGGAGCCCCAATGCATTGAATGTGGACAGGACGATGGATACACTGGTTAACACCTGAGCCTCAGACCGATCCTTGAGCAACCAGTGACCCAGGTACAGAAACACACGAATTCCTCAAAAAGAAAAGGAGTACTTGTGGCACCTTAGAGACTAACATTTATTTGAGCATAAGCTTTCGTGAGCTACAGCTCACTTCATACATCCGATGAAGTGAGCTGTAGCTCACAAAAGCTTATGCTCAAATAAATGTTAGTCTCTAAGGTGCCACAAGTACTCCTTTTCTTTTTGCGAATACAGACTAACATGGCTGCTACTTTGAAACCTGTGACATGAAAGTAAGCATCCTCTAAGTCGAGGGCAGCATACCAGTCCCCCTGTTCCAGGGAGGGAATAAATCGAGGCTAGGGTGACTGTCAAATATAAAGGGAAAGGTAACCACCTTTCTGTATACAGTGCTATAAAATCCCTCTTGGCCAGAGGCAAAACCCTTTCACCTGTAAAGGGTTAAGAAGCTACGATAACCTCGCTAGCACCTGACCAAAATGACCAATGAGGAGACAAGATACTTTCAAAGCTTGGTGGGGGGGGGGGGGGGATGGGGACGACAAAGGGTGTCTGTCTGTGTGATGCTTTTGCTGAGAACAGATCAGGAATGCAGCCTCAGAACTTCTGTTAGTTAGTAAATAATCTAGCTAGAAATGCATTAGATTTCCTTTTGTTTAATGGCTGGTAAAATACGCAGTGGTGGATGGAATGTATATTCCTGTTTGTGTCTTTTTGTAACTTAAGGTTTTGCCTAGAGGGATTCTCTGTGTTTTGAATTTGATTACTCTGTAAGGTATTTACCATCCTGATTTTACAGAGATGATTCTTTTACCTTTTATTTAATTAAAATTCTTCTTTTAAGAACCTGATTGATTTTTCATTGTTCTTAAGATCAAAGGGTTTGGGTCTGTGTTCACCTGTACAAATTGGTGAGGATTTTTATCAAGCCTTCCCCAGGAAAGGGGGTGTAGGGCTTGGGGGGATATTTTGGGGAAAGACGTCTCCAAGTGGGCTCTTTCCCTGTTCTTTGTTAACATGCTTGGCGGAAGCAACATACGGTTCAAGTACAAGGCAAAGTTTGTACCTGGGGGAAGTTTTTAACCTAAGCTGGTAAGAATAAGTTTAGGGGGTCTTTCATGCAGGTTCCTACATCTGTACCCTAGAGTTCAGAGTGGGGAAGGAACCTTGACAGTGACCATGCAGAATTTTATTTTCTTTAGGAATTCATTCAAATCTCTTAGATCTAAAATAGGTCCAAGACAACCTTTTGTTCAGGGATCAGGAAGCAGAGGGAGAACAAGCCTTTCCCTTTGCCTGAAGAAGTGAATCGAATCTCCTGGTGAAGGATGATCTCATGAGAGTGGTTCCTGAAGAGAGATGGGAAAGGTTGGGAGGAGGACGACAACGACAAGGAGAAGTGAACTGGAGGGCATACCCCAGTTCCATCGTGCTTAAGACCCACCAATCCAATGTTGCATGGGCCCAAGCACTTAGGAAATGGGATAAACTATTTTTAAACAAAGGGTGGAAACAGAAGGAACTAGAGTCACTGGTTCACTGCCCTTGACCAACATATCAAAATGTCTGTTTGGGTGAGGTGGCTGGGTAGGATGAGCCCACTGATGCTGAAGAGAAGGGCAGCAGATGTCTCCTATAACCCCTGCCCTTTCTCCTTGGTGGATCTTGAGACAGAGGGTGGAGGAGCACTGTAAGGCTGTTGAGAATGAAACTGCTTCCTCTTTGTTGCTAGAGTATAGGTTCCATGAGATTTTAACACCACCTTGGAATCTTTTAGGCTATGGAGCCTATTACTTGTCTTATCCTATTACTTGTTCTGGAGAATTCTGGCAACCAGCTTGTTTTCAACTACCATTACGGCAAAGTCCTGCCTACAGTCCTCTGATAGCTTGTCTTTAAATGTTATATTGTTTTCTCAGAGAATGCAGTCAGTGGCTCAGGAGTGCCTGTTGTCTAGAGCTCAGGACTGCAAACCTCCCTATAGAATAAAGTTTGCATCCAAACAAGTCTATTCTCTTCACATCTTTGCCTTTCAGTACTTATGTTTGATGTCCTTGTCTTTCCCATTCGTTAGCAGCCGCCACCCACCACCAAAGAACCTGGCTGAAGGTGAGAACAGAAATACTTGTATCCCTTTGAGGGGACGGATTACCTCCTTTCAAATTGCTTTGCTGTGGGAGGTAAGGAAGATGCTGTCTGCCACAGTGCCTTGACCAGCTCCATAATGGCTTCAGTAATTGGCAGTCACTTTGGCTGATATCATAATGTCCACCAACTAGTTAAAACTTTCACGCACCTCCTCTGCTGGAATATCAAGAACAGAGGCCACCATTTTCAATAGATTTTGATGAGCCCAGTGGTCCTTTGGGGCTGGTGAATGGCCTGCCACCTCAACAGCCTTGTCCGGCCATGAGGAAGAGGATGTCACAGGATTCTGAGATGGTGGCTGCTCCATGACTTGCAGTGGGGAGTGACTTCTGGCTGCTTGGTACTGGTTACTGGAGTATGATGCTCCCAGTGCCAATGCCCCCTGAGCGGTCTTGAAGACAATGAATGAGACAGTTGTGGGAGGTCCTAGAGGGATGTCCTGTGGTGTCTGGAATGGCCACTGATATGGGCCTGGGACCCAGCCTTGAACGGGCCATTCCTCCTTAAAAGGAGGTGGCCAGTGCTGTGACTGTTGCATGACCTGTGGTCCCCAAATCTGTGATGGAGATGCAGATGAATCCACCTTTGAATCTGAAGAGGAAGAATCTGAAATGTCCAACATCAGTGGGGCACAACCATTTGGGACTGGAGAGAGGTAGCCTGGGCCCAGGGACGGTGGTACCAGAGATATCAAAGGTGGCTTGCCTTTCGACTGCACTGGCCTTTGCAGAAGTTTGGGAGGTAACTGTACAGTGAGTTCCTGATGTGGAGAGATAGGTGCCACAAACATTGGGACTGAGTGCAAACCCTCTTGCACAACCAGGGATATCAGTACTGACTGGCTAAGGAGGTCTCTTGTAGCTGCACATGCTTTCACGGTGGTTGGAAGCGGCAATGACCAAGAGGTCTGTCTCAGAGACCTTTCAGGGGATGTGCTGGACAAATCTGGCACAGGCTCCAGATGCAGCGCCCCCTTCTTCTTAGCTGAAGAATGCTCCAGCAGGAGACTCTCCCTCAACTGTCTCAAAGTCTCTGCCTCTACTAGGCTTCAGCACCAACACTCATGAGCAAGATATCGAGCCTGAGGAGAGTCTAAAACTTTTCTGCAATACTGCTGAATGGTACCAAGAGGCTGCAGACATCCCTGGTGTGCACCGTATGGAGGCCGATTTATCCGGGGCGCACTCTGCATGAGACGAGTCTGATGGGGGGCAAAGTGCTGCCTCCATGAGCAAATATTTGAGCCACACCACTCTTTCTTTGAGCACGACTTAGTCTGTTGTGTAGACTTAGCCTATGTTGGCATAACATATGTTGCTCAGAGGGTGTGAATATTC
Source organism: Lepidochelys kempii (assembly GCF_965140285.1). Classification (NCBI taxonomy): domain Eukaryota; kingdom Metazoa; phylum Chordata; order Testudines; family Cheloniidae; genus Lepidochelys; species Lepidochelys kempii. The sequence goes on along the minus strand of NC_136381.1, from coordinate 159,168,912 downwards.
CACCCCTGAGCGACATAAGTTACACTGACATAGCGCCGTGCATATGAACACTTATGTCGGCGGCAGAGCTTCTCTCATCAACATAACCTATGCTGCTCATGGAGGTGGTTTTTTTATGAAAACAGAAGAGCTCTCTCCTGTAGGCATAGAGCGTCTTCACCAGACGGGCTGCAGCAGTGCAGCTCTGTACGTACATACTGTTAGTCCCTTACAAAAGTAACATTTGTAAATTATGTGGGATTCTCCCAAACATTTCAAAACAGGCTGGGTGTGGGTTACTCACTGGCATAGGCTTAGTGCATGTACAATGGGTCTTATAACCTGGTGACTGTGGCATCACTTCAGTACTGATCCCAGTTCTGAAAAATGAAAAATTAGTCCAAAAGACGTAAAACTAAAATCTATCACTAAAACTAGTTAAAACTAACTTAACTTTAACTAACTACTTCCTAACAATAACAGGGCATACAGACAAAGGAGTGATGGAAGCTTATGACAAAAAGTCTGAAATTACGAACAACCGTCAGTGGAGGTAAGAAGAAACTAAGGTGGTTCAGAGGCAGTTCCACCCTCTCATACCAGCACACAGTAGCACATTGTGACAGAGGGCACGTGAATCACCCTGACAGGAACTGCTGAGGGAAAAAAGCTCTCCGACAACCGTGCACGAGGCACGCACACATGCAAACACCCAAAGAACAAGACTATCACATCTAAGGTCAGCATTATGTACAAGAGTAAGATATTTAAGTGTTTACAACCACTCTACATTTCCTTTTGAGTACTTAAAATTCACAACCTTAACATTGTAATGAAGCGTGGGCATTATCAGTTCGTCCCAGACAACTTTGCCAATTTAAAGAAACTCTTACAATTCAGCCTTAATCTGTGTATTTTTCCCTCTTAACAATTCAAGTTAGTTACTTTTCAGATTGTATGTTAATTTTAGGGAGGCCTTCTCTTGTTCTCAACAAACAGTAAGATCTGGAAGAGGCTTAGCATGCACAGGGCAGATGGAAAGCCACCATGAGATGCAGCAGCTGATGTAAGGAAGAGGCAGCAGTAATTATTAATTCCTATACTGTGAGCCTTTTAGTGAAAAAGCTCAACCAAAGTACTAAGTATCAGCAGCTGGGGACAAGCAACAAATTTACCAGTACATGTGAGAGCCAGTTCAAGTGAAGGGTGATGCCTCCTGACACCACTGACAGCAAGAACAGTAGGTGCACTGAAACCCCCACTGCTGGGAGATGTATCTGGCCACATCTGGATGAAGAGTCCACTTGTGGTGACTTGTAAATGATCTGATCAGCTGGTCCATTAGGTTGTTTCATACCCCCAGCAGGTAAAATGCTTCTAGATCTATTGAGTTGGCAATACAGGGCTCCTAGAGTAGAGTGGCCTCCTGAAAGAGTAGAGGTAGAACACTCACCACATGTCTGTGAGGCCTAGCAGGCTACTATCCTGATCTGTGATAAACACTTTGCATGCCCATCTGACAGCTTTTAGTTCTCTGACACTGATGTGTAAGGTTAAATCTTTTGAGGAGCTGCGTCTGCAGAGAACCCACGTGGGCTCCCTACTCTAGAGCAGATTCATCTGTCACCAGTGTGAGCATCTGTTGCAGGCAGGCAAAGAGAATGCACACACATATGTTAGCTGGATTTGTCCAACAATCTAGAGAGGTGAGGACATGGGATGGCATCCTCACCATGAAGGCTGACTGATGGTGGTTTGCTGACTAGACTGATGCCAGCCAGCCCTGCAGAGTTCTTCGGTGCAGTCTGGCATATTGAAACACTATAGGTGCAAAAGGCCGCATGTCCCAGAAGTCTCAAACAGTTTCGTGCTGTTCTGATGGGTGAAACTTCAAACCTATAACAAATGATCAAGTTGCCTGGAACCTGGAGTCTCGAAGAATGGCCCTTGCTTGTCATGAATTCAGTACAGCCCCTATAAACTCTATCCTCTGGACTGGGGAGAAGGGGGACTTTTCTACATTAATAGTCCCAAGGCATTGAATGTTGACTGAATCAGGGTTACACTGCTACATACTTGCGGTTTGGACCAGCCCACGAAAAGCCAGTCCTCCAGGTAGAGATCAACGTGAACTTCTGATCTTCAGAGGAATGCAGTTACTACTGCTATAACTTTTGTGAACACCATGGGTGCTGCTGACAGGCCAAAAAGTAGTACAATGAACTGGTAATGATTTTGAATTACCAGACATTGGAGGTACCTCTTGTGGGCTTGATTGACACATGGAAGTAGGCATCCTTTAAGCTGAGGGAATCATACCATTCTCCACAGGCCAAAGAGGGAACAACAGAAGCTGTGCTGACCATGCGGAACAGTATCTTTTTCAAGAACCTGCAGAGTTGACACAAGTCTAAGATTGGTATGAGACACCCTGCCCCCTTCACCTTTGGGATTATGTAATAGCTAGACTACAAACCCTTCCCTTTTAGACCACGTGGAACCCGCTCTATGGCTTCCAACTGAAGGAGAGATGAATGAGGGGCTCCTCACGAGAATGGTCTCGGAAGAGGGAGAGGGAGGGATAGAAGCAAACTGTAGAGTGTATTCTACCCTCCACAGAGTTCAAAACCCACTAATCTGAAGTAATTTGGGACCAAGCACTGTGGAAGCGGGACAGATGGTTTGTGAAGGTGAGGGAGTTTGGGTCTGGAGACACAGAGACTGGCATGGCAACCTTGACCAGCCCATTAAAATGAATGCTTTGTACTTCCTGGGTGTCTTGAAGGGCCTGGAACTGGAGCTGAAGCAGCAGAAAGGGGATGCATATGCCTATAACCCCTGGACCTCTTTTTGGACAACTCCTGTTGAGGAGGTGGACCAGAATATGGGTGCATCTGCTGGGGCCAATAGTGCTTTCTGACTGGGGCAGGTGTGTACAAGTCCAAGGACACTAGAGTCCTTAAGTTCAAGAAACTTGCTGTCCATCTGGTCTAAAAATTGAAAAGGACCATCAAATGGTAAGTCCTGAATTGTATTTTGGACTTCATAGGGAAGACCAGAAAGCTACAATCAGGATGATGTCCATGGTGAGCATGGAAGCCATGGTTCTAGCTGCTGAGTCTGCTGCATTTGGCTCTGCCCAGAGTGATGTTCTCGCAACTAGTCTGCCCTCATTGACCAGGGAAGAGAACTCCTGCCTGGCATTCTCTAGAAGCAGCTCTCTGAACATCTCCATGGAACCTCAAATTAAAAACATACTATCCCAGCAGAGCCAATTGGTTACCAATATGCAGCCGTAAAATAAGCCGTCAAATAAGTCCAGCCTTTTAGCATTTTTTGATTTGGGGACGGTAAACTAGCGCCCTTGTTGCTCGCTCTTACTAGCTGCTGTCACAACTAATGAGCCCACTAGTGAGTGAGTATAAAGGTATTCAAAACCTGGGGAGGGTACATAATATTTTCTTTCTTCCCTTTTTGAGGTGGGAGGCAATGAAGATGGAATCTTCCATAGAGCCTTTATAGGCTTTAGCATTGCCTCATGAATTGGCAGAGCTGCCCTGGAGGGACCAACAGATGATAAAATGCCAACTGGGTAATGTGATGATTCTCCCCGACATCCTCAGCCTGTACACCCAAATCTGCAGCCATGCTCTTCAACAGCTCCTGATAAACTTTAAAATCATCAGGAGGAGGTGAAGTTGCCTGACAAAAACGCTTTATCTGGAGAGGACAAAGAGGAAGCCAAGACTGGAGGTGGTAGAATCTTTTCTATAGGCTGTTGCTCTGGCTCCATGACGACTTCTTGATGCTCGGTACTGGACTCTAGACATGGAGCTCCCTGGTGCACAGACGCTGTCCTTCTAGATGAGGGGACTGAGTATGCACGGTGAGGGGAAGATCGGGAAGGTGGGGGAAAACCCTAAGGGTTCCAAGATGGCCACTGATACAGGGTGAGCCCACTGGCCTGGCCACATTTTCATGGCAGTTCCAGCTTACCGCTGCGAGCCTTCAGGAGGGAGAGAGGATCTGTGAGGAGACCAGGGGTCCTGCTTCTGGTTTGTGAGACGTACAATCCCACCTCCAAATCCAATGACGAAGACTTCTTTTCCTTTGATCACAGAGGAGCTGATCCAGTGAGTGCCAGAGACTGGTGCCAAGAACCTGGTGATGAGTGGAGCACTGTCGTCACTGTGGCTTTCCCCTTGGATGGTACCAAAAGGCCACCTGTGCGGGAAGCAGGCAGCTGCAGTACCAAAGGTTGAACTACTGGTTCCAGATAGGACAACAGTGCTGAGGGATCCAACTCCTGGGATGATGGTGACACTGGAACTCAGAGGCAGAGCAGATTCTTTGCCGCCACAAATGCCTCCAGGGTATTCGGCACTGAGACAGTCTCCTGAGGGACGGAAGATGATGACAGTGCCACCTCTGGCACCAGGCTTTATAGTGTTCTCGGAGGCACCAGAGCCAACTGTCTCAACCAAGGCACCGATTTGGAGGAGGTTTCAGGTGCACTCTACTCAACACCTTCTTGCCCATCTTAGTAGACTTAGACAGTGAAGACCTTGCCCCAACCAGGTCTTCTTTGGAAGTCTCATATTTGTTCCTCAGTATGAGTGAAAGATTGGTGCCAGGATACAACTGAAGCTAGAAGTATGCTTCTCACCAAAGCTGCAGCACTCAGAACAGAGTCAAATCGGGACAGGTCTGACAGTAGCCTGAGTGCCGCCTCCATCGGCAGGAATTTCAGCCTAGCCTCCCTATCCTTCTTCACTCTAGGCTAGAACTCCTTGCAAATGGGGCACTGGCCTTTAACGTGTGTTTCACCCAAGCACTTCAGGCAGCTATTGTGAGGGTCGCTCACTGGCACAGGCCTCAAGCAAGAAGCACATGGCTTGAATCCTAGTGACCTGGGTACCATATGCAGAAAAAAAAAAATCCTCAAATGGGGAAAAACAACAAAAACAATCTGAATTTTTAAAAAAAAAATCACTAAAATTTATTAACTATATGATGTACACTACTATTCACAAAAGCTGAGAGAGCGCGAGAGAGAGAGCGCGCGCTGTTCTGCTATCGAAGAGGGTTCCGATGACCATTCTGGGCCGTAAGAAGAAAATGAGGAGGGCTGTGTTGACTCTGCCCTCTACACCTGCATGCAGTGGCACACAGCAAAAAGGGGGAACTCGAGCCACCTAATGGGTACTGCTGAGGGAAAAAGTTTTTGACAGCCATGTGCTGGGTGCACAGACACCAAGAATGGAATGCACATATGCAATCACTTGAAGAAGAATCTCTTCTTTTGTGTCATCCTTACCTGTCAGTGAAGACACTTTAGCAGCAACCTTCTCAGCAAAACCAATCCTGGTATTTAATCCTGTACCAACTGCAGTGCCACCAGCTGCCAGCTCATAGACTCTTGGCATGGCTGATTTAATCCTAGCCACACCATATTTAATTTGTTGCACATAAGCACTGAATTCCTTTGAAAGGGAAAAAAAACAAAACACAGAAAACCAAGAATTAGTGACTAGAATTGGTATTTTGTAATTTAATATCACAACACTTTTATTTAAAAATAAAATCTAAGCAATAGTCTATCTAATTTTACTATGAAACGGAGTAGGTTAAGTTAACAGACTGCTCTTGTACTGGAAATAGTTCTGCACCTAAATGTGGAGATCCAACCAGCATACATCTGTATAGAGACTGTCTCTTTCCCTCTCCTTTCACCTTTTGGAGGTTGCTTATCTTGGGCCCTGATCCTGTAATCAACTCAGAGAGTGCAATGAGTCAGCATATTCCACACAGGTTTGGATTACAAGATCAGGGAGTCTTAGGACTTGTTGCCACACAAAGTTGAATCAGTTTAACTGAAAATGGTTTAAATAATTATTTCAGCAAGGGCAAGCGTACAGGATAGGAACAGTCTTTCTATGAATTTACAGAATAAGGCCTAAACCTGACTGGACCCTTTGGATGCTACTGCAATAGAAATAACTGCAAACACAATTTTTAGCTTGACATTGTTCCCATAAAGGGATACCATCAACTGAAAAAAAATCACTTTTCTGAACATTATTATTACTACCATAAACATTAGAAAAAGATTTGTACTATTTTTTTTCAGTTTGAATTTTTGCAGATCGTGTTACATTTGCATTAATGAGTTATCCAGCCAAACTCCTTCAATAATATTGGTCATCTGGCTGAAAAGAAAGAAGCATACGTAATACCCATATGACAGTCTACTTTTATCATTTTAAATATATTTTACATTTACTTGTGCAGTCTTGATATAGTCTACTCAAAGTGATTTCTTTTCTTTAAATCCACTGGTTAAAAGAACACACAATGATCAAAGAAAATTCTTGAAGCCCTGCATGCAAAACACCCAAGAAATGTTGTGCATTAACTTTCAGTAAATATGAACCTATAATAAAATATTGTGAACTAAGATTCTGTTGACCTTCAATACTTTGTCTTCAATTGCTGAGCAAATTTTTCACCTGTACGTACCATGATGAAAATTAACAATTACCTCCATTAATTTACAACAATGCTTCAAACAAGTGAATAACATTTTTGTACAAAGTTATATATTACTTAGTGTTTTATACCTGCCCAAGAGAAAGTGGAACAGCATCCTGTGTATGAGTGCGCCCTATTTTTATGATTTGGGAAAACTCTTTGGATTTTGCTTCAAGTGCATCTTGTAGCTTCTGTAGTCCGGGTAACAACACTTCATTAACTTCTTGTGCAGCAGCAATATGCATTGCTGTTGGGAACGTATCATTTGAGCTCTGTGAAGGAAGTTCAAGTCTGATTATTTACAAGCTTTTCTCTAATGTTCATTATAATACCTGGTTTCAGAGTAGCAGCCTTGTTAGTCTGTATTCACAAAAAGAAAAGGAAGACTTGTGGCACCTTACAGACTAACAAAATTTATCTGAGCATAAGCTTTTGTGAGCTACAGCTCACTTCATTGAATGCATCCGATGAAGTGAGCTGTAGCTCACAAAAGCCTATGCTCAGATAAATTTGTTAGTCTCTAAGGTGCGACAAGTACTCCTTTTCTTTTTATAATACCTGGGTGGCTCATATAATAGATTTACACTTCAGTGGATTTACCTTCAAAACCTCCATGAGGTAAGAAAGTAGTAACCTCATTACACACGAGGAACTGGGGCACAGAGAAATTAAATGATGTGTTTAAGTCAGCCTGTGACAAAGCCAAGAAAGAACCCAGACCTCCCAAATCTCAGTCCTGTGCCTTAGCCACAAGACCATCCAAGAAATTCCTTCTTAAAAAAAGCAAGTGCAAAATTAATTAAGTGGCTATTAAATATGGTTCACAAATATAAGTTAATTGAGAAATGGAAAGAATTACTGTAGTAGCTTAAACTAGTACAGAAGAAAAGATGTAACAAGTGCAATGAACTGATTAAAAATTATCAGTAACTTTAAAAAAAAATAATCTGTATTCTTATGACAACACAGTCTGTCCCAAAGCACAGTGTGTACCTGCAGAACTAGTTCATTGGGAGAAGAGACACCAGACACACCACTCAACTTTTCTCCCAAGTATCAGCTTTCATTTAAAAGAAGTCTCTAGCTGCAACAATTGTTAAGAAAACCTTCAAAATGGGAAACAAAGTGTAACCAAAGCAGCAATGTCAGTGTGCAGATGGCCTAAAATAGCTGAGGTATGAACTGACCCATTCCCTTCACTGCTTCTAACTCAGATGTCAACTACTGTATGTCAAATGTCAACATTGTTAAATTATTTCATTGCTCCAAAATATATGAATGGAGAGAAAGGACCATGTAATGGACCTCCATAATATCTACATACAGTTGACTGCTATAAGTCTACCGTTAGACTCCTCTCTGCAGCAGCTGTCAAACCGCAATGTAAGAAAGAAATATTATAAACAAAAAAAAGCCATAAGACAGCAACATTTTGATATTTTTGTCAATCCATTACACTATTATATTTAACTCTCAAAGGAGTTATCTTAGCTACACCCACCACACCAATTGAAAAAGGGCCAACTTTTTCATGGCCATGGAATTTAACCTAAAGTGCTAGGACAAAGCATGAGTGACATCAAATTACTGACCTACAGACTTGAGAGTTTATTTAATCTGCAACTGCAAAATAGCTAGCAACCTGATTGCAGTTAATCATTATTCAAGCATAGCTGCATGTGAAAGCTCACAAAATCTAACAACCCTGGAAGTTCAAGCCCTACATCTATAATCAACAGAAAAGATGCAACATGTACAGCAGCTCAACCCTAGACCTAAGGGATATGAATAATTTATTCTCCATTCTCTTCCAGTCCTTCTCTACTGGGGTTACCGAAGAGAATATCACTTCAGATCATCTATACTTGGGATTAGCCCTGTCTGAGCCATTGGTGGCTAGCAATCTAGGTAACCACATTGCTGTTGGTCCCTAAGCGTAGACAAGTCAAGCTAACATTTGCCCCAACAGAGTTTATCCTTGCTTGAAATCAAGTATGACACAAACTTTGAATATTACTCCTAGGGCAATTCTATGCCAAAAAATTTTAAAATTCACAATATTTTAAAATTCTGCAGAATTTTGCATATTTTGTCAAAAGAATACAATGTAAATCACACCAGTTACAATTATTTTGGTAATTAATTTCAAAACACCTATCAGCAAATATGTCTAACAATATGGACAACAAAAAAAATTCCCCCAGAAGTAGAGAGTTAAAGAAACCTCTGCAACAACCCAGTTTCCATTTCTCTGTTATACTTTTGTCAGGCACCTCAGTCTGGGTGTGTCACACATGCCAGCTGGGCACATCCTGGGGGAAAACTCTGCCCTGCTGTTGTTTTAGTCATTTTTTTTTTTGCCCTGCCCCTATAGGATTACCATATTTCAGGTTCCCAAATAGAGGGCACTGCCGGGGGGGAGAGGGAGAGGGGAAGAGGTACAGTTGGAGGGTGCTGGAGGGATGTATGTACTGGGAGAGGTATTTGGGGGTGCTGGAGGGGGCTGCACGGGAACACCCCCCCCCGGCCCAGACATCCGCACCCTCCTCTCCTCCAGAGGCCAACCACATGCTCTGCACCACACAGTTTAATTACTGTTCCCCTGGGCAGAGACATCCTGTACCTGCTGTTAGCTGGGGGGCATGATATAAAGATTCAACTGCCCCTGGAACAGCTCGAGTCACGCCCTCCCCACAGCAGGCCTCCCTCTCCCCCTCAGTCTCCGCTTCCAGAAAGCGGTGCCCCCCGCAACTCCCAGCTGTTGCTCCTGGCTCTCCCAGAAGGGCACAGCTCATGGGCTTTAGCAGCTGCCACACAGGGAGAGGGCCCAGCTACACCACGTGACTAAGCAGGACCAGCAAACCTGGGAACCGTAGCCCACTTGCGCCTCCCCCATTGCTGCATTGTGAGCTGGGCTCTACTGGGTCCAGTGGCCCCTAGCAGCAGCCAGCAGCTCTGCAGCACCAATTCTGCACCAAACATTAATCCTGAGCAAATTCTACATTGTGCAGTGGTAGAGAATTCCCCCAGGAGTAGAAAACGGTGGGAGTAAAGAGGATACAAGGAAAAAACAAAATGCACAGAACAGGGATTCTGTTTTTATAAGTACAAACAAGCAGTAATTTAACATCCAGCTAATCCACCACTTAATTCAATAAAAGCTTCAAAGAATGGGTCTAAAACTTCAGACCCGAACAAGCCATGTGTGTATCAAATACACAAAAATAAAAATAAATAGTAACCTCAGAAGAATTTTGGGATTTTTATAGTAAGAACCACAACTTGAAAGGGTTACTTTTGGCAAAACAACCCCCCAAAATATTTGAAAACGTGTATAATGACCTGGCTTTTATTAACATGATCATTAGGATGCACTGGATCCTTGCTTCCTAGTTTACCTCCCATTATTTCAATGGCTCTATTGCTTATGACTTCGTTTACATTCATGTTGGTCTGTGTTCCAGATCCAGTTTGCCACACCACCAAAGGAAAGTGATCATTTAATTTACCTTCAGACACCTATAGAAAAATAAGAATGTGTTAATTTCTATAACAATACAACCAGAGCTTCCTTCCCCCAGATGCTTGTTAAGATTAGAGGCAAACCAGGCATCCCCCACTGAAGGATAATCTGATCAGCTACTACCCAATTCAGAAATTAGTGAGAAGATTTATCACAGGATTGATTCACTCTTGGGGGCCTGACTGCCCATTTGAACTGAACACATCCCTGGGACACAAGTGGTGCTGAGCATGTTCAGGATCATCATCTCCAAAATACTGATATGCAGCTGTTTCTAGAGATCAAGTTTCATGGGTGTACAGTCCCTCTACATGGGCTCGCACATTCCAGGTTGAGCATATAATTTGGATAGGAGGCATTTGGAAGCCAGTTTCTAGTTCTCTATACTGGCATCAGGCCAGAAAAGCAGTCATCCAGATCCAACACAAGTGATCCTGTGCTGCTTGCTTCCACTGAAACCTCAAGGCCTAGTGATATGGCTCTACAGAGGGAAAGAATCAGGCATACTATGAACATTAGTCCCAACATCAGTAGCCTGGTAACACGTGTCACTTGCTAGCTAAAGCTTCTCCTTTCTGTCAGACAGGTGGCTTCACAAATCCTGTGAAGAAAACCCTTTGCCAATACTGATGCTTTACCATATCAATTCTGGAAGCGAAAGATGTTGATAAATCGGAGAAGGTTCAAAGTAGATCCACAAGAATGATTAAAGGATTAGAAAACAGGCTTTAAAGGAGCTTAATCTATTTAGCTTAACAAAGAGAAGGTTAAGGGTGATTACAGTCTATAAGTGCATACAAGCAGAACAAATATTTGATAATGGGCTCTTCAGATTACCAGACAAAGGTAAAACATTATCCAATGGTTAAAAGTTGAAGCTAGACAAATTCAGACTGGAAATAAGGCACACATTTTTAACTGTGAGGGTAAATAACCACTGGAACAATTTACCAAGGGTCATAGTGGATTCTCCATCACTGGCAATTTGAAAATCAAGACCTGATAGTTTTGGGGAATTATTGGAATTATTTTGGGGAATGTCTGAGGCCTGTGTTATTGAGGAGGTCGAGCTAGATTATCTCGGTGGTCCCTTCTGGCTTTGGAATCCATGCATTTTTTCAGAATCATCTGTTCCTATGGAAAGCTATTTTACACTGAAATAATTTGATGTATAGGCCTGATGTTTTGAACACTTTCCTCCTACCTCATCTGCTGCCTTTATAATGGCATTCGCAATCTTCGGATCAAGACCATAATCCTGATTTACTTCAGCAGCTGCTCGTTTCAAGATGCCGAAAGCTCTTATAACTTGAACCTGAAATTTCAAATATGTTTAAAGATGTGAACCTTTTAGGTATAGAAAATACAGGAAGTCACAACGTTTGTATAACTCCCAAAGCTAAATCTAGCAAGGAGGCAATCAGGCAGTCCACAGGACAACATATGCTGTATGGCTAACATGCACTGAAATGAAATTTGACCAAGCAGTGCAGAAAAAAATTGTAAAGAAGTACTTTGCAATTTTTTTCCCTTTGTACTTAAAGTCTGTTTTGATATATAGTGTGTCTTGAAGTGACACTCATACCTACAGATCAGAAAGAGAGGATCAGTTGCCTTCTTGGAGATGGGTCTTATTACAGGTTTCACTTCAAAGTATATGCAAGTATATACCTGAAAAAGTGTGGTACCCTAGCACTATATTGTTTCAATTTGTCCAGTTACAGAGAAAATGAGGCAACCTACATTGATTTATAGTATGAAGGCAATCTTCAAAACCAGTGAGGACAAGAACTTCATTTTATTTAGTGACCAGCTATTTAATAAAGGTAACTGGTACTATGCATAATTCTGTTTACCTTATATCAGAGGTTCTCAAACTTCATTGCACCATGACCCGCTTCTGACAACAAAAATTACTTCATGACCTCAGGAGTGGGAACCAAAGCTTGAGCCCGCCCAAGCCCCACTGCCCTGGGGGAGTGGGCAAAGCCTGAGCCCCACCACTCTGGGCAGGGGGATCAAAGCTGAAGCTCAAGTGCTTCAGCCCCTACTCAGGGGTTCTGCAACCTGAGCCCTGCCGCCCAGGACTGAAGCCCTCAGGCTTTGGCTTCGGCCCTGAGCAACGGGGCTCAGGCTTCAGCCCCGGACCCCAACAAGTCTAAACCAGCCCTGGCGACCCCATTCAAAGGGGGTCACGACCCACTTTGGAGTTCCAACCCACAGTTTGAGAACCGCTGCCTTATATAAAGCTTAGAATCCATAAAACAAATTTGGAGCAAAACTAAAACCAGTCTTCTATTCAAACTTGCTATTAAAAAATCCTTAGAGGTAAGTACCACAATAAAAATCACTAAAAAAAGTTTTACATAGCTTTTCAGTAATTTCTTTATGGGCAGGCTCAATGATTTAACAGTTCACTCCATGAAAGAAACCATTATCTATCTTTCCATTACTGTTGTTCTTCAAGATATGTTGCACATGTCCATTCCACTGTAGGTGTGTGTATTCCTTATGCACAGATGTTGGCGATATTTTCCCCTCAGTGGTACCTGTCGGAATGGCTCAAGCGCCCCCTGTTGATGCACACCACTGGAAGCTGGGATAAGAGCATAGAGCCACCTCCAACCCCCTTCAGTTCCTTCATACTGGATGTGCTCCAACAGAGAGGGGAAGGAGGGAGGGTTGTGGAATGAACACGTGCAACACATCTTGAAGAACAATTTACAGGAAGGTAGGTAATCTTTTCTTCTTCTTGTGATTGCACATGTCAATTCCACTGTGACGCTCCATAAACAGCTACGGAGGGGTATTAAGAGTCTACCTGAACAGCGACTGTAAAACACCCATCTGAAACTGGCATAGTCTCTAGACTGACAGGTAATGGTGTAATGAAAGCGAAGATGTGAATTGAAGACCAAGTTGCTCCTTTACAAATGTCGACAATTGGTACTTGAGCCAGGAAAGCTGCAAAAGCTGCTTGTGCTCTATCAGAATGCGCAAGTACTCTAGATAGCGGGGTCATGTTAGTCAATTGGTTGCAAAAAACGGATGCAGGAAGAGATCTAGGAGGAGATTCTCCAGAGGAAACAGGATTGCCCTTAATTCTGCAACAAAAAGCTGGGTAGAAGTACAGAACGATTTACTATGCTCTAGGTAAAAAACTAATTCTCTTCTCATGTCCAACAAATGAAGCCTTTCTTCATGCTTATGGTGATCAGGTTTTGGAAAAAAAGGTGGACAAATAGATAGCTTGGTAAATATGCCCTGTCCTTCTGGCTTTGTCAATCACATATGATAGGCTGGAGGCATTTAAAGGGGAGAAAACTGCAGTCATCTGATGAGGAAGGAGCAGGATCGCCAAGCAGCAGACTGCTGGCATAACTCCTCAAACCACGGGGGGAACTCCACTCCAGGAGATCTTCACCCCAACCCTACAGGGAGTGCAGCGAACTCCCAGGGAGAGACTTAAGAAGGCCTGAAGGGGTAGGGGCCCCCTGCAAGAAGAAAATAGGGCCTTTGCTGGAACCACCCAGTGCAAGTAACTGGGTATGATTTGGTTCTTCCATTGTCTGGGACACAAACCTCAGGGGACTCCTTTACAGTTCACCTGGGGAATCCCCAGAATTGGAAGATGGATCTGGCTACATATGGGCATAATGACCACTTGTGTTGATTGGTGAAGGACCTGCTCAGCTGATCTTCCTGTGTGTTTTGTTTCCCTAGGAGGTAAGCAGCTTTGAGGTGAACTGAATGGTTACATAGAAGTCCCAAAGGCAAAATGCCTCCTAGAAGAGTTGGTTTGACCATGCCCCTCCTTGCCTATTTATGTAAAACATGGTCGACAAGATGTGTCAGTCAATAATTCCGCCCCCCTCCCCCGGCCCGGGCTACCTGGGGAAGGAAGATGATCAGGCTAAACATATTTCTCTTAACTCCCTGACATTTATGTGAGCCTCTAGGTCTTGAGATGACCAAAGACCCTGAGTCTTCGGGGACCCAGTGTGAGCCCCCTAAGCTAGAGATGATGCATCCATAACTAGGGCTTTGGCAGTGTGGGAAGAAAGGAAATTACCATGCAAACTTTTAGAGAGTCTGTCCACTCATCCAGAGACAACAGTGCTAGCTTCGAACCACTCGAACCACCTGAACAAAGTGGTGACAATTTGGGGCATATACTGATGCAAGCCATGTTTGCAGCATCCCAAGTCACAGTCTGGTATATTGCACTATATAGGTATGTGCTGCCACGTGACCTAACAGCCTGAGGCATTTTCTCACTATTGTGAATGGGAAAGTAGTAGATCTCAAATGGTTTTGAATCTGGTTTGTGGCAAAAAAGCCCTAGACTTCATAGAGCAGTCCTCGACTCCAATTAATTCTATTGTCCGTACAGGCCTCAGTATTGATTTTTCTTGATTCACTAGGAAACCCAGAGCATTGACTGTGGATAGAGCAGTGGATATGCTGGACAGGATCTGAGATTCTGCTAAACGAATCTTACACATGGACACCTAATTTTGGAAGGTGAGCTGCTACCACCACCATGCACTATGTGAATAATTGTGGAACTGCTGCCAGACCGAACGGAAGTACAGTGAACTGATAGTGTTGACCATTTGCCAGGAACCTGGGAAACTTTCATATTGTGATGTGGAAGCAAGCATCCCTCAAGTCGAGGACGGCATGCTAGTCTCCTTGTTTCAGGGAAGGGATAATTGATGCTAGGTTAACCATGAGGAATTTTATTTTCTTCAGGAATTTATTCAACTCTCTTAGATCTAATAAGGGCTTGAGACCTCCTTTTGACTTGGGAATCCAGAAATAATGGGAATAGAAGCTTTCTCCCCTGAAGCCCAACGGTAATTACTGTATGGGCCCTGTCTGAAGAAGAGATTGGACCTCCCACTGAAGAGTAATCTTGTGAGAGTGGACCCTGAAGAGGAGTGTGGAGAAGGTGTGGGGAAGAAAGGCTAAAGGAAATTGGATGGCATACCGCTGTTCCACTATGGGGGGTTAATATGCAGACCCACTGGGACTGATGTTATGTAGGTCCAGGCACTTAGGAAGTGGGACAAGCAACTGGTAAATAAAAAATGGGGAGTAGATGGAAGTGATGACGCTGGTATGTAACCCCATAAAAATGCCTGCTTGAAAGAGGCAGCTGGATGGGATGAACTTATTGATACTTAACAGGAGGGTAGTGGAGGGTGCCTTCTATAACTCCTTCCCTTTTTCTTAGGTGGATTTGGGAACAAGGAGCAAAGCTAAGGGGTTGAAAGGGTTCTTGATAAAAATACTTTTTCGTTGCTGGACTGTAGATTCCAATGGATTTGAATGTTGCCCTGCAATCTTTAAGGCTGTGAAGCCTGTCGTCATTTTTCTCGGAGAACAGAGTAGGACCTTCAAAAGGAACGTCCTATATGGTCTGTTGGACTTCAGCTAGTAGTCCGGAAGACTGTAACCATGAACATCTCTTCACAGCAATGATGCCATGGTTTGAGCCACCGAACCTGCACTATTCAGACTGTCCTGGAAGGCAGTGCAGGTGACCAGTTTACCCTCCTCCAACATTACTGAGAGCTCTTGCTTGAAATCCTCTCGTAATTTGTCCTTGAAATTAGCAATGTTCTCCCAGAGCATGTATGTATCAACTCAGGAGTGCATGCTGGTATGCAATCCTTAGCTGCAGGCCCCCTGAGGAATGAAGTTTGCGGCAAAGCAAGTCAGGCCTTTTTGAGTCCTTACTCTTAGGCATGAAGGCTTGTTGTCCCTGCGTTTCCCACCCATTGGTGGCTGCCATTACAAGAAAAGCTGAAGGGCAAGTGTAAAAATATTCATACCCCTTAGGAGGGAAGGAAGTATCTTCTCTCTCGGCTCATTTTACTGTGGGAGCCAAGGAAGAAGGGGTCTGCCAAAGAGTCTTGACCAGCTTCATTATTGCCTCATTGATTGACAGAGAAACCTTAACTGGGGTGCCAGACACTAGGATGTCCACCAACTTGTGAGAACTCTCACGTACCTCTTCTGCCTGGATGCCAAGCACCAAGGCCACTCTTTTCAGGAAGTCTTGGAGGGCCCTGGGGTCTTCCAGAGGAGATGAATCTCTCACTGAATCAATAGCTTTGTCTGGTGCAAAGACAAGGATGCAACCAGCAACTGGTGGCAACTCCATAATCTATAGTGGAAAAGCTACTCAGAAGGACCTGGTTGGCTGTGAAGTACCGGAAGCTCACGGCGCCTGGTACCCAACTCAGTGTCAGGTATCTGTGAATTATGTTCCCAGTGCCGTTGTGTACAATGACCTCCCCGTGATTGTCAAGATGGTGACGTGAGGTCCTAGGACACTCCAGGGAGCCCAGACCTTGAAGGAGGGTAAGTGCCTACACTTCCAAGTCCGTGAACAAGGAGTCAGAGGCTTCCGAAAATGGAGGATCTGATGCAGACAATACTGGAGCGGGGTATCCTGAACCCGGGGATGGCAGTATTCCCTCTAGACAAAACTGATTTGAGAGGAAATCTAGATAGTGGTACCGGGGGCTCTCAGTGCGGTAAGGGGTGAGCCACAGGAGCAGGAACTGGTTGGATGATTTCCAGTGCTGATGAAACTGGTACCGAGAGGCTAGGCAAGTCTCTTGCGGAAGCATATGCCTCTGGAGTAGATGGGAACGGCATTGACTGTTTGCTCCTTAAATGTCTCTCAGAGGACAGCCTTGATGGACGTGGCACAGGCTCTGGAGGCAGCAAACCCCTCTTATGAGGCGAGGCTTCTGGTGTGGCTCTCTGCCACACACCTGCCTCTAGCTTCAGTACCAAGGTTGATGAACAAGACCCTGAGCCCAAGGAATGTCTGGGTTTCTTCTTCAGTACTGGGAATCAGTATCAACGAGACAAAAATACATCTGCTGGAGCACTCCATACCGACGCTAAAATACTTGAGATGCTCCTCCCATGAGGTGACTCGGCTAGGAGACCAAGAACTGCTTCCATAAGCAAGCACTTAAACCTCGCTGCTCTAGCCTTTTTCAAATGGGGTTTGAAGCCCTTGAAAATGACACTTGTCACTAACGTGGGCTTCACCGAAGCACTTCAGGTGCTTCAGGACGAGGTTTATTGACTGGCATGGGCTTTGAATATGTGCTGCAAGACAAAGCCTGGGAAGTGAGGCATCATTTCAGTATGGAGCCTAGTACTGAAAGAAACAAAACAGTCCCAAAAAACACAAAAACAGAAACCTAACACTAACATACTTGAGAAACTCTTGAACAACTTACAATAATTAACTGCAACTATTTACAACAAGTGAGGGAAGCACTTGAGTTAACAAGTCTGAGATCTCTCAGACAATCCTTACTGGCAGTAAGAAGGAAGTGACTGGGCTCAGTGGTGGCTCTGCCTTCTTATACCAGCATACAGTGGTGTGCAGCTGTCAAGGTTCCTTCCCCACCCTGAACTCTAGGGTACAGATGTGGGGACCTGCATGAAAACCTCCTAAGCTTATTTTTACCAGCTTAGGTTAAAACTTCCCCAAGGTACAAACTATTTTCCTTTTTCCTTTGGACTTTATTGCTGCCACCACCAAACATCTAACAGATACATAACCGGGAAAGAGCCCGCTTGGAAACGTCTTTCCCCCCAAAACCTACACCCCCTTTCCTGGGGAAGGTTTGATAAAAATTCTCACCAATTTGCATAGGTGAACACAGACCCAAACCCTTGGATCTTAAAAACAATGAAAAAGCAATCAGGTTCTTAAAAGAAGAATTTTAATAGAAGTAAAAGAATCACCTTTGTAAAATCAGGATGGTAAATACCTTACAGGGTAATTAGATTCAAAACAGAGAATCCCTCTAGGCAAAACCTTAAGTTACAAAGACACAAAAACAGGAATATCCATTCCATTCAGCACAGCTTATTTTCTCAGCCATCTAAACGAACAGAATCTAATGCATATCTAGCTAGATTACTTACTAAGTTCCATTCCTTTCTGTTCCCAGCAAAAGCATCAACACAGAGAGAGCCTTTGTTTCTCCCCCCGCCTCCAGCTTTGAAAGTATCTTGTCTCCTCATTGGTCATTTTGGTCAGGTGCCAGCCAGGTTATTGTAGCTTCTTAACCCTTTACAGGTGAAAGGGTTTTGCCTCTGGCCAGGAAGGATTTTAAAGGTGTTTACCCTTCCCTTTATATTTATGACAGCAGCAGTGGGGGAACTTGAGCCATCCTGACCAGTACCATTGAGGGGAAAACATCTCTAACACCCGAGCATGAGGAGTGCACACACCTACAGTGGAACAGACATGCACAAACACTCAAAGACGAACAAGACCTTGACATGAGGATTGAGCCTTCCAATCATAACTGAAAGGTACTGTTAACCTTGTATTCCTAACTAGTTCCTAACAAGACTATAAGGAAAACAGACTTATTCTTATGTTTAAATGAGTTTATACTGTAAAAAATAAAAATCAATGTAGATTCAAGTTACTTACTGGCATCCTCTCGCTAACACCACCTATCTTAAAGTTCATTGTAGATCTCACAGTCTGGGCACCGTAATACTTGTCATTTGGGACCTTTAGTTCACCAAAGGTATCATATTCTATTCTAAAAGAGTCTTGACTGGCCTGAGGAGGGAAAAACATACAGGTAAGCAAATTTATTTAGAAAGAAAATAAATACCTAGTAAAACGAAACAAGGTAACCCCATAAATGGGGGTGGGGGGAAATGCTACAGACACACACAGATGGCCATGAAATATTTTTTAACATGGAAACCACTGGGAGGCAATTTTATTAACATTTTTCTTGTTTTGAAGCACTCTTTACTGCACTAGAGAAGAGTCACAAGTGTTAATATGGTTAATCCCATAATTCCATATTGGATCATTGTCAACCAGTAGTAAGTGGTTTGAGAGAGACAAGTCCTCTCCTGCCTTTTGTATGGAATAATTCATCCTTATGAAGCATCCAGTTTCTTTCAGCCAAGAACACATCTGCTTCTTGTCAACAAATTACCAATTCACCTCACAAAGCATAATCACCTGTCTTGTTGGCTTCAATTAAAAAAAGCAGAAAGTACAAAAGTACAAAATCCAGATCTCTGTGTATGTGACATGTATTTAGAGAAAACTCAGACTAAAAAATAGGATTGCTCTGGGACAAGAGGGTCCATTTTTATTGAAGCCCTAAGACAGGCATGTTATTATTGTTAACAATAATAGTTGTACAGTAAGAGGAAAATGTCCATAACAAAGTTTTCATACAACATTCAATGCATATAATATGCTTCTGTTACAATATTTTATGTAGCCAGGAGCAAATACATTTTAGCTGACCTATTTGTATATTGAAGAGTTAAAGTTGTTTTTTTTGTTTTTTTTTAAACGTTCAATTTTGGGGAGATGACCAAAACCATATGGGGTTCCACCAGGTAAAGCAGGGCACAATTTGACTCCTTTGGTTCAGCTAGGAACAGCAGTAATGTTCTCTGAAGGAAGCACCATCCATCCTCTTCAATCAATAATGCCTGACTTCTTCTTTGGCCATAGAGGAGAAAAAGGAATCCTTTATTGAGGAAAATGTAAAAGAAGACTCATGCTTCTTACTTTATGTATAAACTAGTTCCTCTGTTTTCTTTATCTTACTCTAGTTGCCTAGATCATTTACATACATGCTTGATCGATCATCTGCTGAACATTTTCTATATTTAGTCTTACTACAGCCAACGCTTCACTTGGACAGTGACCAAACTCATCCTCTGTATTGATACACATGCCAGGCATGCATATTCAATTCAGCTCTGAAGTATCTCTAACTGGTATTTAGTTCCATAAATACCCAGGTATGCTATTTGGGCACCTAATTGAAGCAGCCAAATTTGAAACTTTATCCCCACGAGAAAATTGATGGAAATGAATATAGATCTAATACTGAAACCACCACTATACCAACAGCTAGTCACCAGAAACAGATATACTCAAAGATGTAAAGTCATTTAAACTAAATGACCTTTTAGATAAATAAAGAACTGCAAGTTCCACTGGGGCAGAACCTATTTCTCAAAACTTGCAAAGTTCCAGTGTCAACAATGGGGAAAGTTAAAATTAACAACTAAGACTGACCACAACCAACAGGCCACTGACCTATGAACCATCACTGAGATCAGATGCACATTTCACAAATAAAAATATGTTTTTTATGAAATCATAACTGAAGGAGCAAGTTCTTTGACTTAAGTGTCATCCAGTGTTTAACTCTATCATTTTTGACAAACAGCCTTCAACAATTCAAAGACTAATTTTATCATGTGTTCCAAAATATAAGTATCATCATAACCAGACTATTGGTCTATCAAGTCAGTACCCCATATATCCAGCAGATGCTTCAGACAGGCAAAACGCCCCATTTTGCACACTCATTTATGCAAATCTGTAAGAGGTGGGGTACAGAATTTCTTCCTGAGTTAATCTGGATTAACCTAATGTTTGTATAACTACAAATGGTATCACCTAAAGCAATGTAAATGTTTTTAAGAAGTCCACTGTGTGACTGCAACCTGTCTCAGTGAATTTCACAGGCTACATACACATGGTGTATAAAACATATTTATATATATTTCATTCATTCAGTATTTAGTTTATCCTTCTGCATGCTACTATTTAGAACTTCAGGTCCTGATCCCACTCCCAACTATATCTTTTCTGACAGTTCTTCAGTGGCATAAGGGAGCCAAACAGCCTTCTGTGTTAGGGTATAACAAAAGCATGGCTGGGGTGATTTGTTTCAGGATGGATAAAAATTAATTACCGTATATACTCGTTCATTAGCCCGTTCGTTTATAAGCCGACCCCCCAAGATGGATAGATAAAAATAATAAAAACTGTATGACCCTTTCATAAACCGACCCTATATTTCAGCGGTTGGCAAACTTTGGCTCCTGGCCTGTCAGGGTAAGCTGCTGGCAGGTCAGGATGTTTTGTTTACATGGAGCGTCTGCAGACATGGAGCCGCCTGCAGGTGCTCCAGGTAAACAAAATGACAATGTATTAGATATTCAATTCAATGATTTCATAGAGTTTAAAATCATCAAATTTTGATGTAGACCCGTTTATAAGCTGACCCCCGCTCTTTGATGCGTCACTTTTTTACCAAAAATATTCGGTTTATGAACGAGTAGATTCGGTAACTTTTAAAAAAATTAGAAATGCTATTTTTATTTATTTAAATAAATTAAATACGTTATTAAAAATAAACCTATTTGAAACTAAATTTGAAATTATGACCAACATATATTAAGGTTTAAACTTACTATATTAAAATCAATTAAATAAAAATATTCAAGCAGTACATTTGCTGTCAAGTATTAAAGAATATCAAATCAACAAACTGGTGGAAGTCACTGGCTAAGCATGTAAAACCAGAGTTTGCTGAAATGCTAAACCAGCTTTTGACAGCAAATAGCCTCCTCTGCAGGTAAAGACAGAATACTCTCTTCATTTCTGTTTATTCAGCTAGTTTAGTTCAATTACTAGTTCATTCAAAATTGAGAAACTAATGGGGAGTTGAAAAAGCAGAAAAACTGCTTTCCTCTTCCAATCTATGAATAAAAATGAGGTGTGAAAGAATGTGATCTACTACTTCTAAAATCCTGAAGGACACGATGCACAGGAAAAAAAAATCAACTGACTACGTTAATACTTCATATGTTTAATAAATCAGTTAATTTTAAATGTAAGACATGTTTTGATAAGAATAAGTGTTTATACATCCAGCACATTTAAGGTAGTTTTAGTTAACTACCAACGCATTTTTTTGAATACTGTTTGTGTATTCTTAATTGATTTCCAATTTCCATCCAAATGCAGCTTTACACAAATCACAAGAAAAATAATCTAGTAAATAAGAAATGAATCATTCAGCATTTTCTAAGATAATACAAATATAAAAATTAAGAATCTGAATACACGTGTGAAGCTATATAATTACTTATCTAAAAGTGTCTTAATTCCTTTAAGAAAAATAACTAAAAAGTGCAAACATAAAACAAGATTAAAATCCATTATTTAAAACAAGATTTTTTGCTTGCTGATTTAGGCCTTGTCTGATCTACAAAATTAAGTTGATTGAAGTTAGGTCAATGTACAGGCACCACAGTAATTACTGCAGTGGTTCATGTTCACACTATGCCACCTTAACTGTGTGGGGCATTGTGAGGCACTGACAGCTGTAGCCCCTTCCCACCCCACACAGGGATCCCAGACCACAGGAGATGTAAGAAACACAGTGTCTACACAGACATCTGCGTCACCCTAATCACATTGATTTAAGCAGGGTGGATAAAAATAATTGATTTAAAAAAAGAATTTTTTTCACTTAAATCAGATTTTTTGATAAAATGCTTTTTGAGGAAAAAACCGATCTAAAAATAGTTTAAATTAAGATACATTATACAGTAGCTCAAAGATATCTCATCATGGAATAGGGGATATAAATTCTAATTCTATAGTATGAGGCAATATATTCATGTCATGTTTAAGAAAAGTTTTGTAAATGAGTTCCAATAGTACATGGATTAGGGACCCAATCTTATGGGGTTCCAGGGGCTTCTGTATAGATTATTTAGGTTAATCTTTCTATCTAATCTGTGTACACAAAGTGAATCCCTTACCTCTCTAAAAGTGCAAAGTTTCAAAAAGTTCAATGAACAGAAGATTGTTGGGGGCGGAATAGATCTGGACAAGGAGAAGAAGTCTGGAGATAAATGTGAGAAGGGAAGGACAGGCAGTAGAAACAAAAGTGAAACTGTTTCAGCAGCATATTCCAGAAGTCTTGAGGTCTTTCTGAGTGTAGCCTTCATTGATTTGAGATCTACCATACCATTCTCTCACTAGAAGGGAAAATCTATAATCGCAGCGGCCATAAGAGAGACCCAGTTTGGGAATATTTTAATGAAGTTCCTCTTCCAGTGGGTAAAACAGGCATGAGTGCAAAATACAAACAGCGCAACAAAGAAATGCAAAGCCCAGTTGCCTGAATGAAACAACATCATGAGAAGTATTCCTTCTCAGGAGGAAGCTGCGTTGAAGATGATGAAAGGAACACGTCTGAACATGCAGGATCTTCAGGTTGGTCTTTTTTTTTTATTTCATACTTCTTTTTTAAGCACGGCCTGTCTTCCTTCTGGACTATTCTTGAATTCTCATGTTTGAGCAAAACATATAGTAGTTACTCTATAGTACTATCATTATAGATGCAGTTGTGATAAAAATAAATAACTGAAATAGGCAGAGCTTCCTTTTACAATTTCACCTTTAAAGTAGTACTGAGTGTCAGTGAATGCAATGAGTAATACTAAATGAGCAGTATGGTAAGAATTAAATAACTGCATTGACCTATTTTGATTAAGAGAATCCATCCTCAACATATAGGATTCTGAAGACTATCCACCTTCAAGGTCACCATCATTTTCTATAGTTTCAGAGTTAAATGCCAATGACAGTGTTTCAGCCACATCATGTATGTCACATAGCCACAGTATATCACCTGTAGCAAAAAGAAAAAAAAATCTCCATCATCTAGAAACAACCATAGATAAGTCTGTGATAAGAACCAGGAGATTACAAAAAGAGGTAACTGATGAAAGAATTGCTCAGTTAGTTTATGCAACAAACTCTCTTTTCCATATGATCGAGAACCCACACTTCACTAACATGGTTCAGTCAGTAAGACCAGGATACAGTCCACCCAACAGTGCCTGTGACATCTGCTAATTGCTGGATAAGTGTAAGAAAGAGAAATTGAGCAGTGTGCAAAAGGTCTAGAGGGTGAAATTGTTAACCTGAGTCTTGATGGGTGGAGCAATGTCCACAACGATCCTGTTGTATGTGCTTGTGTAACAACAAAAGGAGGGAATGTCTTTCTTACAGAAAGAATCGATACATCAGGAAATGCACACACAGCAGAATACTTACAAGAAGTAGCAGTAAAAGCTAACACAAACTGAAAAAAAATTCAAATGTCTAGTACGCAGCTTGGTCACAGACAATGCTGCAAATGTATCCAAGATGAGAAGAAATTATTTAGAAGAGAGTCCCAGTCTAATAATATATGGTTACAGTGCTCATTTGATGCACCTCCTAGCCAAAGACTTCAGTGTTCCAGAAAGAAGGGCTAAGGTTGATGCTGAAATTGCAAAATACTTCTGTAACAACCACTTTGTAGCAGCTGCTCTGAAAAAAGTGGGAGGAACCAAGCTAACTCTCCCACAAGACGTGCGACGGAACTCAGTAGTGGACTGTTTTGAGCACTATAGCAAGATATGGCCTAATCTGATGACACTTTGTGAACAAAATCGTGAAAAAATAGATGGCACTGTCACAGCCAAAGTTCTCAACACTGGGCTTAAGAGAAACGTCGAACACATGCTGAGTACCCTGAAGCCTATTTCTGTAGCCTTGAACAAAATGCAGGGAAATAGCTGTTTTATTGCCGACGCCATTGAAATTTGGAAGGAACAGAGTGAGATCTTAAAAAGAGAAATATGCAATGACGGAGTTAAATTACAAGCATTACAAAAAAGAATGGGACGAGTACTATCTCTAGCTCATTTTCTTGCAAATATTCTCAATACTTGGTACCAGGGTCAAACCTTAACTGCTGAAAAAGAGGAGTTGACTATGACAGGAACATCCAGCAATTATCCCTCCATCATGCCAACTATAATAAACTTCAGAGCTAAGGGTGAACCATTCAAGAAATATATGTTTGCTGATGATGTTTTAAAGAAAGTCACACCAGTGAACTGGTGGAAGTCACTTAAGCACTTGGATTCAGAGACTGAAGTGATAATCTCACTTTTAACAGCAGTAGCTTCTTCTGCTGTGGTAGAAAGAATATTTTCTTCCTTTGGACTAATTCATTCCAAATGGAGAAATTGTTTGAGACCTGAAACAGCAGGAAAGCTTGTTTTTCTTTTCCAGATTATGAACAAACAGGAAAATGCAAGTGAAGATGACTGAGTTAGCTGCAGAAGCCAATATTTTAAGTTTCTCATGTTGACCTGGCTGACAGTCCATTTTTAAAAAAAAAATATTTCATTTAAAATTGTTTTTAACTAAAATAGTTAACAAAAACCTGATTTTAAAAAACTTGAATGTTTAACTAAATTCAAAAATTCATATGCTTGTTTTGTTAAAATATTATATGTTTGCTGTTGAAAAACAATCCAGAATACATAACGTTGTTGTTTTAGTTAGTTAAAACAATTTAAGTGTCTGTCTGGTGATGTTCTCCTCCTAATACAGCATGGCAAGAAAATCCTCCAAATATTAATGATTAACCTGTTGAATTGGAGATAGTTCACCTCCCAATTACTTCATAAATATCTGCTTCAATTACCTTTGGTAAATGAAATAACCAATCATTCATTTTCTGATATAGCTGTAAAACTAACCTGAAAAGTTTTCAAAATAAATCACTTTAAAATGTACAGTGTGTATCTTCTAAAAATGAAACATACATCTTGTGAAGTTGTGAAGAATATGTATTAAGATTATAACAACCAAAAAGAATGCACTTTTATGTAGAAATCCATGATTAAATCAAATCCACACTGGATCTAAGAGCTACACCTCTTGCAGTGGTGGAGTTATTAGGTCAGTGTAGTGGGTGACTTACATCGGTGGGAGCAACGTTGTAGTGTAGACACTTAGAGTTAGGTAGATGTAAGATGCTTGTACTTAACTCTGTAGTGTAGACCAAGCCTTGCTCAGGATTAAAATCAGTCCTACTCCAGCTTTTCTGTGTCACGGAGGTTTAAACCTGCTGCGTTAAGCCTCCTACAAGGCACAGCTCAGAACTGACATTCTCTACCCTATAGAATAAAGCCCAGCTTGTCAAAGTCCTACTCGCATGTCCTCTGGCCAAAAACACAGTTCAGAGCTTAAGTAATCTAAGTAAACATAACTGTACCTCTAGCTCTTAGCTAGTGACTAACTATTTTGATGTTAAAACTTATTGCACCATAATGCAATGGAGAACTCAAAAGGGTAGGACAATCGCAATAATGCCTACTGTGAAAAATTCTATTCGTTTCAACAAGCAGCAGTTTTTAGAAAGATTTCTTTCAACCTCATTTCATTTATGCTGCATTTGTGCAGCAAAGCACAATAAAAAAACTGCTCTTCTGACACAGAAAAGGTTTCAAAGTTTTAGTTTTATTTGTTGCTTACATTATAACTATCAGGTTGCAACTTTTGAAAGTCTGGAAACCAGAAAGGTATATTTTGTAGCACTCAACTGAGGAGAGAAGGAATGCTGCATTTCCTGCCTCAGTTTAAAATATATCACTTTAAATGATGTGCAGTTTAGCTCTATGGTAGCAAAACAGCAGAAAGTCATGGCAGGGTGTAGGTATATTGGTGTACATGTCTTCTGACACCAGGAAAAGTGCACATCTCGAAGTGGTTTGTATCTGCTCTTTGATTTTTCATTCCTCCCTTCCCATCCCCCCCCCCCCCCCCCCCAAAAAAAAACTTTACAAAGTGCAGTTTGTTTGCAATGTATCCTTCCAGCGTAAGAAGTAGCTCCCAATAATGAAAAAAATAGGGAACCATTATATACACCTTTTCTCTTCTGTCCTAAATCACAGGTGACAGTTTGGAGAATTAAAGAATATTTAAATGTCATTAGCTCCACTTATGCCCCTGAAGATTTTTCCATACTTTCTTTTGTGAATTAAGTTAGCAAAGGTGATTTATGAGAAGTTATCCATCTTTGATACAACTTGTTTGAGAGTTTAAAGACATTTTCTGCTCCTTAAGTTTTACTTCACATCTTTATGATTTTGCAGTGTAAGGAAGGAATCAAGAACTGGATGATTATTACTATCTTCAGGTGACTAAACAAAGTGCTTCTTGTGAAAACCCTTCAGTTATGATTGAAGAAGTGTGCTCTTTCAGAAGACCTTTGCTACAAGAAATGTTTGGGTAAAAAACAAACCAAAACAAAGGTTTCAGAGTGATTGCAGTGTTAGTCTGTATCAGCAAAAACAACAAAGCTTTCCATTCACACTCAGAAGGCTGTTTGAGCTCCTCCTCCACTTTTACTTTTTGTGAGGAAGTTATTTTGTAACTTCCTGCTTAGTTATCAGAAAATTAAACGACATCCAAACTCTTAGATTTTACTGTATTCTCATTAACATAGTTTTACCCTCTACCAAAAAGGGTCAGCGAGCTATATGGGTTTTCACAGTACTTCCATTCCTCAGGCAGCTAGGCAGCAAAAAACAAAGGAGAAAAAGTAGTTTTGGGAAAGGCAGAAGTGAATATTGATTACAGAACTAACTGGTTTTTCAGCTAAAACCTGTATGTGTTTTGGGTTTTTTTTTTAGTTACTTCAAACCAGAGGTTATGACAAACAGTCTATTTTAACTACACTAGTCCTTTTTTGCTCTTACCCAAGAACGAACACAGGAACAGGGATAAACTTAAGTTTTAAATTGAGGGATGAGGTCCCAGGCATACCCTGTTGTGAGCTGGAGCACAGATGTGACAACAGTAAGGTCCAATCAGAATGGAGCTTTGGACAACTGGTGTCTCCCACTCACTGTTTAATAAGAGTTTAAATATTGTCAGTCAACTATATCATGAATGACATTAAAAGCTTGTCTTACAGTACAAGTCATATGTTTGTCTGGCACAGCTCAGGGGATGCATATTACTTATTAGATCTTATTAACTCAAAAAAAAACATGCTAGGAAAATATGGAGGGATACACAAACAAAATTATCAGAGTGATAATAGGCCAGTGGTTTATTAGTTACATGTCTGTTTGTTTTAAGTTAAAGATTAAATTCCAGTTCCCCCACAGTCCAGAATATTGTCATTTGGTTTGTTAATTTGGAAGTTTGGTCCTTTGTACTCCATTAGACCATAAAAACACAGAATCAACATTTTAAAAAGCCTGTTTTAGGAAAAATGTCCTATCCTAACTCCCCACTTTTTCCTGGAAGCTTTTGACAATTTTATGAAGATCTGGAAAGTGACATTACAGGAAGCTGAAACCGGAGGTGCAGGAGAGAATTCTAATGGACAGGTTTACAAACCCGTTTTCACTGTATTTTCTACTGAATGCATCCAATGAAGTGAGCTGTAGCTCAGGAAAGCTTATGCTCAAATAAATTGGTTAGTCTCTAAGGTGCCACAAGTACTCCTTTTCTTTTTGCGAATACAAACTAACACGGCTGCTACTCTGAAACCCGGATTTGCACAGTTTGTGTGTTTTTAGACTGCAGCATAGCCCTCATTTACTGCAACCGACTGTGCACAGACTATCAGCTTGGGGTGAGCATTGCAGTTCAAAGGGTTTTCAGTGGCCGAGGGTGCCCCATCCCCAGGAAGAGCTACTAAAGACATGAGCGCATTTTCCATCCACGCCTATCTTCACGGCGACCTGCTTCTCCCAGCCATGTCCCGGGGCCAGATGAAAGGGCCGGAGCCAGCAACAGCGGTGCAAGACCTATGCGCGCACCAGGCCCACCCAGCCGAGCTATTTCGGGTCCCGCGTCCTGCTCGGCGGTGATGGGACGCGGGCGCGGCTCGGGCCGCCCACCACCGTGGGGTCCCGGCGCTTCAGGGCGAGGCTCCGCCAGCGGCAGCCGAGCTCTCCCAAGCCCGGTGTGTCGGACCCGGCGGGACTCGAGCTCAGCGGGGGTGGGGGGGGTTAATAGGCCCAGGGTCAAACTCGGGTCCCCCAGACCCGCCCCGCGCCGTAGCCCAATGCTGGGGGGGGGGCTGCCCTCATCTCGACACCCGCACAGCCCGGAGGCGAGGGGCGGCTGGGGGCAGCAATTAGAATCATAGAATATCAGGGTTGGAAGGGACCTCAGGAGGTCATCTAGCCCAACCCCCTGCTCAAAGCAGGACCAATCCCCAATTTTTGCCCCAGATCCCTAAATGGCCCCCTCAAGGATTGAACTCACAACCCTGGGTTTAGCAGGCCAATGCTCAAACCACTGAGCTATCCCTCCCCCCCATTAGAGGTCACCGCCCCTCCCCCCTGTGCCCGGCGCGAGACCCGGACACGTCCTCACCATCCCGGCGGCGCAAGGCGGCAGCATCCGCTGCTGAGGCTGGCACAGGAGAGCGGCGCGCGGCGGCAGCTGGAGCGCGAGGAGCCCCCGCGCGCTGCCTAGGCGCTGAAGGGGCCGGAGTGAGCGGTACATGGCGAGCGGGAGCACGGAAGCCGTGACACGGGGGCCGGAAAAGGGGCGGGGCACAGCTACGTTCTGACAGCGAGTGCCCTGGGAAAGGAAGGCCCGCCTCTACGCGGACCAATCAACAGCTGGGAGCGGGCACCAGGAGGCGGGCTCAACCACGCGGAAGCCAATTGCCAAGCTGCGACAAGGGCAACAACGGGTGGGGCCGGTGCCAATTCCCCCCTTCTCTGCGGCAGCTCTTGGAGGGCTACTACGCATGTCTGAGGAAAGCTGAGCATGCGCAGCGCTCGCGACAGGCGTGTGGGAGTGGCGCGTGGGCGTTGTGCGCGGGCCGGGGCAGGGCGCCGGGGACCGAGCGCTTGACGATACCCCTGGGTGATGAGGCTCCGAGGAACGGGACTCTTTCGCCTCATTAAATAATGGCGCCTCCGCGCAGGCCACCCCTGAGCAGCGCCGGGGCCTGTTGAGGCGGGTCGCGGTGAGGTGACGCCCGCCGCCCTTACAACGGTCACCAGGGCTCCGCTTGGGGCCTCGGGCCGGTCGCAGCTGCCGCCGCCGCCTGGCTCTGCCGGACACAGCCCTGCGTTGGTGCCGGGACCGCCAGGGCTGGATCGCAACTTCGCGCTTTCTCTCCCATGAAGACACCGCGTCCCATGGCCAACGAGCGCTACTGAGGATTAATTTTAAGGCGCTCAGAGAACTAACGATAAATCCTTTCTTGATCCTTTGACCACCTCCACCATCTCCTGCCTCATCCCGGTAACGCACCTAGAAGAAGCTGTCTTTCTTCTCAGTCGTGCCTTGTCGTATACATGGCCTTGCTTTATTGACATTTGTTTTTACCCGGGGTGTACTTGCCCCTTCCTTTTAACATTAATCTCATTTCATGACCACTCATTAAATCTTAGTCCTGTCAATACACAGACCCGCTGCCAACGTGTCCATGTGCACAGATAACCTAGTAACTCAAGATAGTTCATTTCATGAGCTGCAATGAGAAGCGAAGTACATCTGACTAGACAGCATGTCAGCCACAGTAAGGGAACCAGTGAGAGCTAGACAACAGGCAAAAACTATATTAAGTAGAAAAAAAAATCTGTCTCATGTTTAAGATTGGGCTTTGAGTAAAGGACAGTTAACCTCTGCAAGTGAAAGAAGGCTTTGGTCCTTCCTTTTTCTTAAAAGTTTTTAAGTTATGATGAATCATCCCTTCTTTCAAGCAACATATTTCCATGTTGATCATAGTAAAAATCAATTTAAAAAAATGGAAGTGCTTGTAACACATGATACTAGAATAATTTGATATGTACTGATAAGGACAGATGGCTGAATATAAATTAAGAGGAGGCAGGGCTCCAGGGTTTACCAAGTTCTCAGTTGTAGCAAAAATTTTGCTAATATTCCTGAAAATAATCTATTTCATATAACTTAACTGTTTAGCGGGTGGGGATCAGGGCAGTCTGAGCCTGAGTGGTGGGGCTCCAACTAGTCCCTTTATCCCCACCTCCCAGATGTGCACAGCCCTCCTGCATGAGCCCCACCCACCGCAGGCTGACAGCCAGAGCTCTTACAAAAAGCACACAGTTCGTCCCACCCTTGAGAGGACCACCCCATAGTTTTGAAAACTGCTGATCAAGAGTAAAGGAGTGTTTCATAACTCAATTTTAAAGGATTACATATACTGCACTGCAGTCCTTTTGTCAGTAAACAGAAAAGAAATTCTTCATGCAAATACAGAATACATAACAGTATTTAATTACAATATTCATGTTTGTCATCCCCATCCAGATTAGCAGACAAGATGTTTTTGTGTACTAAGGAAATTCTGTAGTGTATGTTTTTCATTTTATATTGTTAACATAAAGCATGGTATATGTTTTGTAGCAACGTTAAGCTATGAAGAACCCTGTTCTATAAATCTTATCCTTTGTTTATTTCTTGGTAGGGAGGAAGCAAAAAGTCCTTTTCTAGGGAATTCAGTCTAATTTATCCATCCTCATAGATATATACCCCATAGGAATATTCCATAAATCTTTAATTTTTCCAGTGGTTTTGACTTGACTAAGAATATGTTCAGCTTATTATTCAGTCTACCTCTGAGTGGAGAATATTTGCTCAAAGGAAACAATTTGCACTGTAGTAAAATAATCAGGTTTCTTCAAATAAATAAAAATAAAAAAGCCCTATTGTGCACTAATCAAGCAGAATAGATGCTTTAAATCATAGGTTTAGAAATTCAAAGTTACAGTTCCCACAACTATAACAAATAAATAATGTGTAACAGGGCAAAGTTACTGTCCTAGAAGCTGAACTTTAAATCTCAACCCAATCATGAAATGCAAGTCTCAAGCAGCACATTACAGTAGCCCCTTTTTTTAAATAAATTTTATGCATTTATTTTGATGTGCAGAGCTCCAGAGGTTAAAAAAACTATAAAAAGTAGGCAGGGCTGTTTTAGATTTTATTTTGGCATTAGTTCTGTATGTTCACTTCAAATGTTTTGACAGAGGGATGAAAGAGTATCAGCGTACAGCTTTGTGCACTTTGGTTTAATGGGATATCCTAGCCACCGAGCAGAGTATGAGTGAGAAATCTCTAGACAGCATTCTTCAATCATCACTAACATAACAGTAGCTTTCTGAATAAGAGAACACTTAATATGTTCACGTATACCAGCAAGCTTTGGCAGACATATACATAATTACATAAGCTGATTTACATAGCTAACCATCATTAGTAGGAACGAATAGCGGGTGGAACTGTTGCACAGTCTTCTTCATTTAAAGTTTTGTCAATTACAGGTCTGTATCTCAAAGTAACCTACAAATATAAGAAAGTGTCTTAATTAAGGCAAAGCAAACCACTGCATCAAATCCAGAAGATAACATGAAAAATATTCATAATTACTGCTAAATCCCAATAATGAAAAAGAATTGGAACTGCCCTAATATAAAAAAAAATAGAATTGGTCAAAAATTGCCAGTATTGTGGAAAGTTTAGAAAACAAATTTCTACAGTTTCTCAAAAAACATTTTTTTGACAAACAAAACTTTAGTTTTTCCATTTCTTGTACTGCATCAAAACTAGAAAATTGACTAAAAAGGAAAAAAAAACTTGCAAAAAAGAGTTTAGTGAAAAAGCAATGTTTTAAAATCAAAGTGTTTCAAATAAAATAAAAAATAAAACTTTGAGCAGCTCTAATAAGCAAGATTTATTTCTAGTTCCCTTCTTACCTCCAGAGCCAGCAGGGTCTTGGAGCATTTGGAGGCACAGTGTCTTTGGGGGAAGAGTGCCTCATGTCACTCAACAATAACCCTTCTGGCCAACTAAAGAGGTTAATCACTTGGAGGGGGAGGTGATCCTCAGTATTTCACATTGGAGGGATACTGTAGATCATCTCAGGAGGGAGTTTGTAAGACCACAGATTTTTATTACATTTCTTTTTGACTCCATAAATGATTTATGCTAAGCATCAAAACATGTATTACCAGTGCGTAATGATAAGAACTTTGAACTAGTCTGTTCTAAGCTGAAAAACTATTCCAATTCCTACTCCAAGTGCAAAGTCAATTGCTAAAAAGCAATTCAGTGATGGTCACCAGGAATGGCTCTTGTACCATCTTGTACATTTAGTTCTTCATATACTCAAAGCAGAAGTGTTGTAATTTAGAAAAACTGAATGTGGTACTTTATGGAGAAACTTCAACTCATTTCCACTGCAATCATGCAATTTCCACCCCACTGACAGCAACAGGATGGGACAAAAACCCCTCCAAGCCCAGAGCCAACATACCTTCCCAGTTTTGACATCCACATAAGAAAGGGTGTGTTTTCTCCAATGCTCTTCAAATGGTCTTTTCTGTTGCCCTTGGATTGGCTTGGAAAAATCATATTCATCTACTCTTACCTAAGCAGTAAAAAGAAAGTATCATGCTGTAGACCAGAAATTGCAGTTTGCAAATGCATTTAATAATATCCTTCAAGATTAGGTCTCTTCCGATTATAATGCATTTTACCAAGTGTAGGCTAATATTAAGCTGTTTTA
Source organism: Lepidochelys kempii (assembly GCF_965140285.1). Lineage (NCBI taxonomy): Eukaryota > Metazoa > Chordata > Testudines > Cheloniidae > Lepidochelys > Lepidochelys kempii. Next base: position 159,135,621 of record NC_136381.1, on the reverse strand, counting down.
CTAAATTTTATGTCAGTTCCTGCTTTTATTTTAAAATCATTTCCAGAGTTTCAGCAAGTTAAGTAGGATTGTGGAAGTTTGTGGAAATTCTAGAGAGTGATGTCTGCATATAATGCTTAACGGTTTTCAATCCTTTTTATGTATCCAGTGACCAAATCATTACTGTTCTTATCTTCTTTATCAGTACTTCAACAGTAAGATTCAATAGGACTGACTAGGAGCTGTGCTTTCATCACATCAATACCCAGCTGACTCTGGTTACTGGATCAAGGGGTGTGAAAGGGTCATTTGGATTTACTCATAATTCAGACCACAAACTAGTATCACAAGCTTTAAGCCAACATTAGGAACACTTAAAAATAAACAAACACTCTCTTAAATAAGAGTCTAATTTATGTGACTTTTAGGAATAAACAATGCACACTGACAAAAAAATCACTCCCCCAAACTCAAGTACAATTGATCAAGACCAAGAGATATTTGTTTGTTGAGAAAAGTTGGTCCCATGTATGAAAAACATATTTATGAAGTTATAAAGTACATAAGCACCTTGTAGTCTTCTCTGGCATGAGCACCACGAGATTCTTTCCGAGCCTCAGCACCATAAATAGTTTGCATAGCACACAGCATCAAATTTTGCAGTTCCAAGGTCTCCACTAAGTCAGTATTCCACACAATACCTAACAAGATATTACACTAATTTGAAAAATATTCTAGCAACAATTGTAAGAACTTCAGCTCAATTTTTCTTTTTGTTGGTACTTAGGAAACAGAGCACTGTAGTCACAGTGCAAGCTTCACTATGCAATTATCAGCACATCTCAGTCACAGCCTGCAAAGCTCTCTCTTCCAGTATTGCATCTTTCATAAACTGACAATCCTGCTTAACTGTGCAAAAGTATATAGGGGCTTTGAGATATGTGCCTGTGACTACTAGAGACAATTGTGAGACCAAACTCAATTACCTCTGAGTCAAAAAGACATACTATTCAAGACTGAGTGTACCAAAAACAAGGTAGAATCTTGCACGCTATGTGTCAAAACACAGTTCTGTCCTCACACTCAAGCAGTTTGTTTCAGATCACAAGATTTGGCTGCAAAATTAATTAAGGTCATTTTTAAAAAAAATCCTTGGGGGTAGCTGGGCAAAAGAGCTTTTCCAGCAGAATTTTACTGGTATCCTCTATCCATCCTGTATCCATCCTCTCTTTAGGATACTGTACAATCCAATTGCAGGGATCACAGATGCACTGGCATCATGCCACTCATCCCTAGGTTCTAAGTTCTACATCAGGCTTTTCCTCTTCTTGGTGTTTGGCAAGCACTACAGCCTGTAAGAGGGCCACTTCCGAATATTCAGTTTAAGGCACATCTCTAAAAGCAGCTACAGAAAGAGACAAATTGCAGAAAAGGGGGAAAAAAAGAATTTACAGATGATTATGTCTTGTCATTTTATTTAATAAACTCATCCTATTTGTTTTAAAAAGAAAAAGGTTAAATCCTCAGAGAGTTCAGCAAAACTGGATTTGTGTGTGCAATGTCTGTTTTTAAAATACATATATACCTGAACATTGTTATAAGAACAGGTTGATATTACACTTGCATGAAAAAACCCCGTTTTCACGATTTATTTATAATAAATTGAGAAGACTCCAATAGCTTTCTGTGTATTTGAGGTAAAAAATGGTACACAAGTCCCCTGGGAGGTAATGGTATTTTCTGTAGTCAAATTTGAAAAGTGTTAGCTCGCCTACACAAAGTAGAAAACAAAAATCTCACATTCATGAACACCTGACTTTCTAATCTACACACACATTCTTTAAAACATTTAAACGAAATCTCTTTAAAATGTTTCATGCAAATTCACAATGGTCAAGACAACCAAATAATGCTTTGAAACTGTGGCTCAAGCTAATTAATTTTTATACCTAATTCTTTTTAGCTGAAAATACCTTTCAACGTAGAACTACACACACACACAGTCTCAACACTTGGAAAATAAGTACACCCACAGGTAACAAAATGAAAATACTCAAATACACAAACCACTGTAGAAGTATTTTCTAACGATATCTCATTACCTCTGTCAAATGTCTTCAGATCATCCAAATCACGATAAATGTGGCTGAGTTTCTCACAGCCTTCCTGTAGTACTGAGCCTGTTCGGAACACTGCAGCATGGCTTTGCATTGTCTGAAACACATCAAAATTAAGAAATAGTATACTTCCAAAAACTGTACGAAGTTTCAAGAAAGCCATTAGAATTTCTCTTGTAACTTCACCAATTTCTGCAGAATTTTAAGCTCTTTTAAAATTTCTGGTCATTATGGTTGCAAACATATTCTGTATGTGTAGTAATGCCATACTGTCATCCTGAACAGGAAGTCTGAAATAGTTCTAAGGGCCAAATATCCCCCCTCCTCATACACTTCTGCAGGCCCTAAAGCAGAGGTCCCCTTAGGGGGGCACAGAGGAATGTTTGAGAGGGGCATGGCAGGGCATGAGCCCAGCCCCCCGAGGGGGAAGGGAGGGAGTGCCACCAAGCCCCGCTCCACTCCAAGCTCTGCTCCAGTCCTGTCCCCAGCAAGATTCCAAATGGGATAGGATATATGTATGGATAACAATATCCACTTATAGGAAAAAAAAGTTTGGAAGGGATATTAAATCTCACGTTTTAGGTCTTATGCCAATCTCTAGTAGAGATCAAGATGAGACCTAATGTGGTGAGGGAAAGTATACCACATGTGTTTACTGCAGGGTTCTTATACCTTCCTCTGAATCGTATAATATGGTCAGAGACAGAATATGGGACTAAATGGACCTCAGGTCACATCCAGTATGACAGTTCCTACGTTCCTAACACTGTTGAAATGGCTGTCTTACTACATTTCACTTTATGTATGCAGTGTTGCTGTAGCCGTGTCAGTCCCAGGATACTAGAGAGACAAAGTGGGTGAGGTAATGTCTTTGTTGGTCCAGTAAAAGATATTACCTCACCCACCTTGTCTACATTTAACTTTTAGTTGGGCATTTCCTACAGGAAGTAACATTCTTGGCTACCAGTCAGAGCTGTGTATGATATGACTGCTTTGCAAATTAAGTCTTGTCTGAACATACTTACAAAACATGATTATAGATTTGGCTTCTGGATACAAGAATTTAGGTTCTGGGTGCCCAAACTAAGTGATGAGCACACAAGAAAACCCCTTATGGATAACACAACAATTCAGAACTTCTGAGCTCTAGGATTTGCCATCAGGTGCTGAGCTTGAAGCATGGGCCAAAGAGGAGAACAGAGCATTCTCCATGGTAAACAAAGTATTTCATTTAGAAAGAGGTCTCTCTCTTATCAGGTCACAGACAAAAAGTAGGTCAGGAGTGACTGTTTCAAATGGAGAGAGGTGGCATTTCTTATTCCTAATTTAAAGAAAAAAGATGATCTTTTGGGCAGCTGATTGGAGCAGAAGGATCTTTGTATGGAAAAAAGGTTGATTTTGATACAGTCAAAAAGTTTTCCTAAGTTTGAGCATCAGCTCTACTAAATAGCAACTCAGTTTTCATAAACACCTATAGTATATTTTAATATCAACCTCATCTCAAGATACTGTGCTACAGTCATTGGTAGTGAGATCCTTACCTTTTGCATATTAAGCCTTAGTTCTGATGTTCTTATGTTTCCATTGGCAAATCGTAGTTTGTCAAGATTTGCAACAGATTCTTCTCCAGCATTTGGTTTAATTGAGGGAACCGATTCTCCTATTAAGGGTAAACATCTTCAGTTTTCTTATGCAATTATTTCAATAAAATCAAGATTTAATGATCCTCAGCCTGTGGCAATTTTACACAGGAATAACTATTTTTAGTTGCTTCTTTTATATTTTATTTTATATTTATCTCTAAATAAGAGAGCCTGTCATTGTTTCTTGATAGACAAGGATAACTTAGTCTTTTTTAAAAGCTGCTGATGACAGTATCTGGAAAATAATAAACCACACTTCTATTCTGAGAGAAGGTATGCACACACACACATATAATATCTTTCCTTGTATTACTTCGGATGTTTATATGAAAACACAACTTCAGGATACATCAATTACCTATGTTTATTCTCCATTTGAACTTGTTAGAATCATGTTTAGTGACTAGAAACAGTGAAGTGAGATCACTTGTGTTCCATTCCTGTCTGCCACTAAATTAATGTGTGACCTCAATCAAGTTACAGCCTGTCAGTACGATGCTTCAGTTTCCCCATTTGTAAAGTGCAGCTACTACTTACTTGCCTCATGGAGATGGAGAGGCTCAGTTCATTTACATTTATAGAGCACTTTGAGATACAAAGGAATAATTAAGACTGCAACGTATTAAACTTAACTGTGATGTCAAACATAGCATTTTTAACTTTTGGCAGGAGATAAACCAAGATGTGTAGATGAACTAAAACATTTCAAAACAGACTTTCCATACTACCACTCAGTATGCAGTGTTTTACAGCTTGAAAATGGTTTAAATATTAGTGCCAATTCTACGATAAGTTTGAAAAAATATATAACTTAAGCTCAGAAGAAAGACAACAGTAAAAATTCCAGCCTTTAAGGCCACATCATCCTTCATAACACTTCACATATTGTCAGAGAACACCTCACCAATAGTCACAAAGGAAAAACCAAGTTTTATCAGTGTTACAGAAGTATGCCATCCCTCCACTCACATTCTGTATTGGGTCCCAAGGGGGAATCTAAGGTCAAATTTTCCCAGGGTTTATAAGTTATTGTGGGCTCCAGGACCCACATGTAGGCACATAAGGGCACAAACTGATCTCTAGCACATAACTGATTGGTGAAGTCTCAAACTCATACTGAGGGAGCAAGAGAGGTATAGCCCAAACTGAAGCGGTAGATAAGGATAGAGTGTCATCTCTACTCCATACAGAGAAGATGCAATGGTTATCATTGCTGACAAGAAACATGTGGGGAAAAGTCAGATCTCCAGCCTATAGATGGTAGATGGATTCAGAATTCTCAGAGAAACAGGTACAGTTCTAAATAGTTACAGCTTGTACTGGAGAGTTATCAATGGGGAGGGTGAGTGACAACAATTAAGGTCAGTGTTGGTCCTGTGAACTAACAGGAATTTCTTGACTTAATTTAGATATATTTGATTAGATACGTTCTGGGTTTTTAAATGTGAAGTGTTCTATTAGCATTTAACTTAATCTCAACCTTAATGCTCAGAGTTTTATGGCTGGGATTTATACAATGTCCTAGACTTCAGGGAAGCATAGGAAGTGAGCCTGCCATACAACCATGTTTAAATCCCATTTCTTCTCCCTGGATAGTATTAATTAAGCCTCTTTAATAAGAGCTAATCCAAATCAGATTTCTAGTTTGAGTGCACATTCTTTCTGTAGCTTGGCCTATGTACCCCTCTTCAGCTCCAGCCCACTACTTCAGTAGATGTGATTTCAGTTACAGGTTTTTGTATGTTTACACATGTAAACTAACCAGAAATAAAGGGCACTGTGCTAATCCTTTTAAAGAAACTAGATGAAAGTGTTCTTCTGATCCCCAAAATCAGAAATTATTAAAATCAAAACCTGCATTAATAGTTTTAGAATGTATTATTTGCTTTCAGATCAAACTATAGAATCATAGAAGTTACAGTGGAAAGTTCTAGGTATTAAGTCAATCTGTAAATTGCCTTCCAAATTCTCAGTTATGTTGCAAACTGAGATGCACCCGAAGGAACGGATATTATGTTAAACGCTAAAAATTTAACATGTTGTATGTGCAAGGCTACAGCAAATGCCATCATCTCAGACTAGTTTAATATAAGAATAAACAGTATAAGATGAGTCTGCACTGTACCATCCACCTCAAAATGCAGTATGTTGCAAGGCCTTGTTTCTTAAAACTTGTGATAACGTTAGTAATGTTAAATTTTTCTGGTTTGGGATAAAAGCTTCTTGATCGTATTTTCCAGCTGCTTTGGCAGAATTATATTTTCCTGCAATTAGATACAGTATGGTGACTTCTTGAACAGTCAGTAACACTGCATGTTATGTATAACAGTTATAAAAAAAGCTACTGCAATTTTCTAATAGTCTAGCTAATAGCCCTATAATTACTTGCTAAGAGTTAAAGATATGAGAGTGTTCTAAGGATGAGAATTTATAACAATGCATCTTGATACAATTTAAGTTAAACTTGTAGAATCTTACCAGGCCTGCATGATTCTGCAATACTAAGAGCACAAGCACGACCAAAGACCACCAAGTCCAAAAGAGAGTTTGCTCCAAGTCGATTAGCACCATGAACAGATGCAGAGGCTGCTTCACCACAAGCATACAAGCCAGGTACTACTTGATCTTTGCCATTCACATGTGTAATTACCTGTCATTTCAGAAGGAATTCACTCAACATGTTTGCAAATTCATTTGTAAAATAAAGATCACTTGTAGTACAGTGTCAAAGTTTCATTTGAATGTTTCTGAATGTCACTTATTTGTCCTGAAAGCATGAAGTCAAAGAAATCCAAATAGTAAGTGATAGATTTTAAAAGGGGGGAAGACTCTACGAGAAAAATTTATTAATTGAAAAAAGTGCTATATAAGAATGTAGTATTAACAGTTTAATTCTTATGTTTTGCCACCATCTCTGAGACACAAAGTACTACAATTCACCAAAATATTTCTGTAGTAAAATTCTGAGTAGAGTGGGAAGAACACTGGACCTTTTATAATGCCAGGCCACATTCACAAGGCAGGATTTTATAGCTATTTTAAAAACTGACTGAAAGGAACTAGTCCAATAAATCAGACTGGTCCATTCACAGATTCACTCTGGCTGACGCTGGGACTGGTTGCCATTAAAATTGACATTTAAACAGCAGCAAACTGAAGTAACCAATTTTAGTGCAGGAATTGCAGCAGTGGCACAGATAATCCACATAACCTAAACCCTTAATGATTTGTAGTTCAGGCCCAGCTATAATCCATTTTTAACTATACAGTACTACCCTCATCTGGATAAGCTTTCACATGGCTAATATAAAGAAATTCTGTAGATTTCATGCATATTTAAAGAATACATTTCATATTTTGCATACTGTCTACAGGGTTCCAGCTCCACCCAAACAACCTGAGAACTCTGACAACTTGTTTACAGGACAAACCAAATTATGATATTTTGCAAGTTTTCCTTTAACATTTACTCTTAAGGTTATGTAATTTAACATGCTTGTACATATAAATCTAATAGCATGCTCAGTTCACACTAATTTTACAAGGAACCAAACATTTCCTTTCTACTAGAGAAAAATGGTTTCACAATACTGATCTATGGTAGTTACCTGCCCTTTGTAGTTAGTAGGAATACCTCCCATATTGTAATGCACAGTAGGAAGAACAGGAATAGGCTCTTTTGTGACATCCACACCAGCAAATATCATAGCTGTTTCTGAAATTCCAGGGAGGCGCATTGCTAGCTGCTGTGGTGGTAAATGGTGCAACTGCAAATATACGTGGTCTTTTTCAGGGCCACAGCCCCTAATGTAAAAGGAAACATGAGTTGCAGGTTAGAATACTGGCCTCTGCAGAATTCTCTATATATAAAAGCACCCATTTCAAAAGCACCCCGACCATATTATCTAAAAACTATCTAGGAAGACTTTGACCTTAACGAGTCATCTGCATGGTGATGTGAAGCACTAACACCAGAAAAAAAAAATTCAGAATTTAAGTCACTTTATTTCTATTCTGTTTCGAGTAATCGTTTGGGAGTTCAAAACTTAAGATTTGATTCATGACCAAATTTGTGTGTCTATTTATGCATCCTGTTTAGAAAAACTGATGCATCTGGAAGCACAGAAGAGAGGAAAAAAAATAACTGACATCCTTCCTCAACTTGTGTCCACTTTAAATTTTCCCCTTACTCCACTGTCTTTCCTACCATAATCATGAGACTCGTGTATTTTAAACCAAGTTTTCAGAAAACTTCAATATAAAGTCTTCTCGTCCTCCGAAGATGTTGGTGATATAGCAATTTACAAGTAATTACCATACCATTTAGAAATTATCTAATGAATTATCTAATGAATATTAAGAACATCTGTGGTATCTTATGACTTCAGCAAAATACCAAAAAGTTATGGGTCAGATTTTCAAGAGCACAACAGCTCCTCCCACTGTTTTCAATGAGAGCTGCTGCTTCCTGAGTGTTTTTGAGAATCTGGCCTAAACGCTTTAATTTGACTTCAACAAAAAAGACTCTGGAGATCTTTTCTGATTACCATATTAAAAGGGAGCTTGATTTCAAATTCAAGATTTTTGCCTGAAATATATGTAAAATCTTCAGCAATCTACCAATTAAAACTGGCTGCTCAAAATGATCAAAAGACTTCCATGAACTATCATATAACTCCCTATCTGCTTTAACCAAATGTAAAGATGTATTCATATCACAATGCCACTGAAAAATTAAACAAACCTTCCTTCACGGATTTCAATGGTCATAGAACGAGACACTACATCTCTGGAAGCCAGATCCTTAGCAACAGGTGCATATCTCTCCATAAATCTTTCACCTTCACTGTTAATAAGAATACCTCCTTCACCACGACAACCTTCTGTAATAAGACAACCAGCACCATAGATACCTGCAAAGCAGGAAGTAGCAATGTTATAAAATACTTACATGACAACTTTATAATCAAATTATTGTAAGAATGGAAGTATAACACAAGTATTTTTTAATTATGGACCCATCCATGACACACAGACTTCTTGGCATAAGGTCCCCTGTTCTTTGCAAACAGCTCTCACCTCAGACCTGACAAACTCACTACATCAAACATGTCTTACAGGATGTTTATCCATAAAAAAGGCTATAAAAAGCTTGTAACTTGTCAAGACTCAATCACTCTGAGACGTATACAAAGATAATATTTACAGAATAACGTATTTATACTGAAAGTATGCTTCATGGACTTGGAGTAAAAATTAGTCACAGGGGTAATGTGTCTCCTTGATGACCCGTTCCAGCAAGAGGAAGTTGTCATCCTACCAAGTCAGTCAGTGAGGTAATACAAGGTTCTATTGTCTACCCTTGCCACATCCCAGAACAGTCAATAAAAAAAAAAAAAAAACCACTATCAAAGACTACTGCAAATGACTGAAACCACTTGAAGGTAAGAAGGAACATTATAGCCGCCTTGGGATCACCCTGGCTATGAATAAAGATAAAAGACTTTCAGTATACCGGTGTGTGGGGAAAGTCGCTACGGACCAATCCACTATGGAAAACCTCTGAATTGGATTGCTTTCATGAAGGTTTGGATATGGGTTCTTGGGAACCCAGCCAGCTCCCAGCTGTATAATAGACTGAACTTTTGGGGGAAAATACACTAGTGATCCAGGTTAGCATTTTATTATTTTGTTTTGTACTGTAACTACTTGTTTTCACCACTCTCTCATTTCTAGTTAAATTCTTATTTTCTTAAACCTACCATCTCATTGTATTGAAAGTGCTCACAAGTGCTGTGTGGTTTACAGGAAGCAGTGGTTTAATGTAAAACTGGTAAATTGGGATATATTGCACCTTTGGGCACAGACAATCTAGAATTTCTGAGAGTAACCAGTGTCAGGAGCTGGATATCACAGGAGAAAAATTCAAAGGGCCTTGGGATTTGAGTGCAACTATTATTAACCTGCAAGGCGAAGACAGGGCTGACACAGCACAGAGAAGAGTGCTTGAGTTGTTGAAAGTCTGGAGGTGTCAGGGAGCGAACACCCAGCAAAACAAGAAAGATTCCCTCTCCCTGGAGGCAGGGAGTAAGAAGGTGACCCACAGTCCTTGTTATCATGAGAACAGTCACACCACTGAATACTCCAAAGTTAATGTTTTAAATTGTTTTCTATTATATTCCACACTTGGGCCTCAATCCTCCTCCTCAAAAAGACGGTCTAAAATTTACATTTGTGATCTCCTGCCAAAGAAGGATTTTTGTACCAAATGCAAAGTTAAAAAAAGCCAGGATTTGGACATACAAGAGTTACAACAGAGACTTTTCAATTGTTAAATTTGACCTTTGTGAACATCATCCCTCAAACCGTCTAAAATCAAATTGTTTTATTTATCTGTCCCAAAAGGCAATTAGTACCTTTGAACACTTTTCCTGGAAGGGTGGTTACTTTGGGACTTGCTCACTATGATCGTGTGAAACACAGAAATCTGCAGCGTCTCAGTGGAGCCTGTAAACTCTGCAAGGTCTCAATGTTTCTGAACACTTTGTTGTCTGAGGACTTAACTCAGAAACCATGCTGCATACGATCAACGATTTTATGACTGTCTGCAGTTCCACATCTTTGCTCCTCCACTACTACGACTGTAAGGAAGGAGGAGGAGTGCAACAGGTATGCTTCTAGAAAAGGAGTACTTGTGGCACCTTAGAGACTAACAAATTTATTTGAGCATAAGCTTTCATAAGCTACAGCTCACTTCATCGGATGCATTCAGTCATCAGTGCATCCGATGAAGTGAGCTGTAGCTTACGAAAGCTTATGCTCAAATAAATTTGTTAGTCTCTAAGGTGCCACAAGTACTCCTTTTCTTTTTGCGAATACAGAAAAACATGGCTGCTACTCTGAAACCTGTCAGGTATGCTTCTGTGGCTCCCTGGGTCACCCAGGAAGTAAAGATTAGCTTAGTGAGTCTTGTCTTTTCTTTCCCCAAACTTAGCAAGACCCACTTGATCATCTCACTCCTCTGGGTGATCCTGGGAAGTGAAAGTGTTGGCTGATTAACAAATTTAAGGAATACTGACATTGATAATTCAATAACTTAAATAAACTATGAAGATTCTTTGACTAAAAAAGCCTTAAAGTGATAAATGATGGTAAATATAACATATGTATACACAATGAAATCTCATTATAACATTATAGTTAACACACCTTTTAAAGTTAGGAAATTCAAAGATCCAGAAAAACTTAACACCCACACTCCAGATATCCAAGAATGACCATTTTACTAAGCTATGACCAAGTAACCATACCTCATCCACCTTTCCATAAGCCTTCATTACCCATACATTAAGTACAGGTCCATGACTACATATAACCAATAGTCCCAAAGACACACTGTCCCTCACTTCAACACCAACAGCTAGTTTCTTACCTTCCATAAACATTTTCTACAATTCCAGTATAAGAGGCAGCCCAATAGATTTCCATCTACCCGAAAAATGCAGTTGCTGGAAGACTCCACAATATTTCAATATACCTTCCCCTTCCCACTCACACTGCAATTCACATATCAAACCAATTAACACAGTAGTTATGTCCCTGCACCTTCTGAAATCACAAAGACTGCACTATAATATACTTGTAACAGGCTTGGCAGGATTCAGTTTAAATTGTTAGTTGTCAGTAAACGTTTATTTCACCTGACACACAGTAAACGTTTATTTCACCAGACTCCACTGCCCAGTGGGAGCTTGAGGACCAGCTTAAAACGGCTGGCTGGCCGCATCCGGCCCATGGGCCGCAGTTTTCTCACCCCTGACCTACAAGGATTCAGGTCGTGAGCCCGCAATCATGCAGGCAGCTTTCTACAGTCCTGCTATTATGGCTCCGCACCCTCTCACCTAGGAGTATAGAAGCTGTTCCCAGGCAGGAACCGCTCAGCAGCTGGGTTGGCCTCTCCTGCAGCTGGGGGCTGGTCGTCATGGCCCTAGCCAGCAACCTCTGCTCTCCCTGCCAGGATCACAGCTTTCTCTGCACCTTGCACCGGCAGGGATCCAGTGTCACTGGCCCTGTGGGGAGCCCTCTGCAGCTCTGTTGTCATTGCCCTGCTCACTCACTGGCAGGCAGCAGGGCTCTCCCCAGCAAGAGCCATTCAGCAACGGTGAGGCCTTCCCTACAGCAGGGGGCTCAACCTCCTCCTTACATCCCTGGACAGAGATCTCTGCTCCCCGGACCAAGACCGCAGACTCCCCTACACCTTCTACCTGGGTCTCTCTGAACCCTCAGCCACATAGAGAGCCACCTGCAGCCCTGGCCTAACCCCAAAACCTAAGGCTCTCCTTAATTTCCCACAACTGGGAAAATTGTTAAAAAAATATCAAAAAAGTGCTTAAAAATAAAAATTGATATTAATAGTCAAAACTTAAACAATAAAAATCAAATTCTGTCAAGTATGCTTATATACATTCAGTTCACTGGTCAAGTATCATGAGGAGCATGGACACTACATCAAAGGCAAACTTGTGTGCAGATCCTTAACTATGAAGATCTTGACTTCAATTATTAGAATGTCTTTAATCAATACTGTATTTTTGAACTTTAATCTTATTTCTTTCGGAATTATCAACTGATTTCTTGACACTAATGCTTCCCAGGATTAAGAAACAAATGCAGTGTACAACCTAAGATTTAAAAAATTAAAGGAATAATTCATTTTTGTTATTTTAAAGCTAGAGACAAGTGGAGGCATTAGATTACAATTTTGAAACACGAACCTAAATTTTATAAAGTAACTATATTTGGTAGAGTGTTTAAAGCCCAAAATTAATTGCATGTAAGTTTATACCAAAATGTACAACTTAAGTACTTTTTATACAACAGTTGAAGCATCTCCCACTTTATTTCATAAGACTCCTGAATTCAGGATTCTGTATTTTTCCCTACAACAGTTGCAGACAACAAAAACATCTAAATAAAAGTTTAATGAATGTCAATTCCTTGCTCCCTTTAGTTGCTTGCAATACTAAATGTTGCAGGGGAACCTGCAACTTGAAACTGGATGTTAAGGGTGAGCTGAAAAGCTTTGAACCTGCTTAAGATACTACACCTCTTAAATACTATAAAACTGTGAGGCTTAATATTTCAGAGATATTATTTTTTGAATACTTCAAATTCCTAGAAAACGAAGAGTGCCTTTCTAGTCTTATACTGTACCTGTAGGGTGGAACTGTACAAACTCTAAGTCCTGGCAAGGAAGGCCAGCTCGTGTGACCATAGCTGTACCATCACCTGTGCTGGTATGAGCAGATGTGCAACTGAAGAAGGTGCGGCCATACCCACTAGAGAAAACATTTCAAAAATTAAAATTTGTCTGCAATATTTTCCTTAAGAAATCAGTAGAGAAGCAGTAAGATTTCATTAAGATGTTTAGCTTATTCTTTGCACAATGGCAGATTTACAATTCAACTAAAGCAGAGGACTTTATGCATAGCATTCAGTCAGCCACTGTACTCATTTATCACACACATTAGGTTAAATTAAATTTGTGAGAAGCTTAATGTGAACAAAATGGATAGGTTGTGTGCTGTGCAACTTGATCAAGTGGAGGATCACCTAGCTCAACTAATATCTGAAAAATAACTTGAGGCTAGTAGGTGAAAGAGGAATAGCACCACACTTCCTCTAGAATTGCTAACTAGGGGTCTTTTCAAAAGTTGTCAGTGGAATTATGTCCCACTAATGGGGTCAATTTTTTGAGAGAGGAGTCACATGCCATTTTCCCCTCATACACCCATTGTTTTACTTTGGGTCAGGTGATTTGGCTCTGCTCAATTAAATACCAGAACTGTGTTTTTTTCTGAAAACGGTGCCTTTCTTCATGCAGAATTCTTTCAGGAAGATAAGTTATTTCTCCTCTGTTTCTTATTCTCATGACACTACCTCAAGTGCACAAGTTTAATGAGACCAGTGCTGTTAGCAACTTCTGGCAGGAACAGCATACTACAATGCCGAAGGGAGATAAAAATAATGTAAAACCAGGATTGTACATCTAAGGTGCAATTTTCACAGCTTGAAATAAAGTTTGGAAGTTTTGTCTAAACTCAATTGCATAAATTCTGGCACCTAAATTCATTTTTACATTAAAAAAAAGTCTTGATTTTCCAGAGATTCGAGCATACAGCGCTCCTATTGACTTTAACAGGATTGTGATTGCTCAGTATCTCTGAAAAAAATCAATTCACTTATTTAGGGGCCTAATATAAGGCACCCACATTATGCAGCCACCAAACACAAACTGTGCTTCTCTGCACAAACTCAGTATTATTCCATTTATGCTAGAGTTGCTGATCTAAATCTAACAAGGAGATAAAAGACTAATGCAGAAGAGGGCAGGACCGACAAAAGAGGACAGGGCAGAGAAGATCAGTTACCCAAAATTAGGATCACATGTAATTGTTGCACCAAAATTACATGGGTTACCACAATTAGTCTTTTAGTTATCCACTGGGTTACCCTGCAGTAAATCCATTTCTGTTTGTATTTTCTGAATATATTTTGACACACTGGGAGCGGCTACACTTTACCTCGCACAAAAATCTCCTGGAGGAGGACTACTCAGTAGGCCCTATAGATACATTGTCTTGCCACTGCCAGTTTACATCTAGTATTAAGTAAAAGCGAAAGTATAATGCAACTTTAAAATATTTTAAAGATTATCCCTTACTTCCCAGCCCACACTAACTGCCCCTAGATTTAGCTTTATAGTATTGCTTTGGAACGTAAAGCTAAACTCAGGGTAGTGAATTTACATTATGAAAGTATTAATGTTAAGGTTGAGTAAATAAATACAGTATATTAAAGCATGGAACTAAACCTAAATGGAGTAATTAAATTGCATTTATACTGTTTGCACCCAAAAGGTAAAATGTGATTTAAGTAGAAGGATTATTATTCCCCTTTTACAGATGGGGAAATGGAGACATATGAAATGTCTTGTGCAAGGTCAGTGTGCCAACACCATAATTTGGACTCAAACCCTTGTCTCCAGACACCCATATCCTCTCCTCTAGGTTCTAGTTTTTTTTACTTCAGCATAATTTTATATCACATTACCCAGTGGCAACAACAGTGTTCTTTGCTCTTAAACGATGTATTGAGCCATCTTCTATGCAAAGTGCAATAACTCCACGACATTCTCCATTTTCCATCAGGAGGTCCAAGGCAAAATACTCAACAAAATAGCTGGTATCATATCGTAGGGACTAGAAAAGAAAAATTTTTCCAATAGTTAAGGAACATGCAAAAGCTAAACAAATTTTTTTTCCACAGCCTTGTTAAAAAGTGCCTAGTTACATAGGAATAAAATCAGACCCAGTTCTCATGGAAACTATTATCCAGATAAGCCTGTATGCAGAAAGTCTGCGGCTCTTTTAGGATAATGGTATTCTAGAAAATACAGAACATTTAGATTGGACAGGCCATTCTTAATTACCAAACCATTTAAAGGAACAGTCTCTCATCAAATTTATCTGAAAATGTTGTACTTATCATTGGTATAAGTAACAACGAAGGTAGATGAGAAAAAGTCCATGTTTCAGTTTACTTTGTGTAGTTGACAATACCTGGTATATGGTGAGTCTCACTTGCTGATCTCTTTCAGTTCCTGTCCCATGCACTAGCATATTACCCCACAAATACCCTGGAGAAAGCTCACGTCACACTACAAGCACTATATTAAGGTGTTAACAGGGCCAAAGATACCAGCAGCTGGGCAAGTGGACTATGGGAGCTTTCTTCATCTCTGGAAGAACCAGACAGCACCTAGAAGCAGGTGCCCCATCTCTCTTCAGCCCCTATACTATTTATCTATATTATGGTTCCACATACAGGCCTCACTCAGGATAGAGATGAACAATTAGCTAAGCCTCTGTAAAGAGCGCATAAAGTACATGGGCTGTTAAGTCCTTACTGAAATTAGGTCTAAGGGCCACTTACTAGTTCTTAATGATACTCTGGATATTTCCATCTTTTATGGCCTTGCACTAGGAGATAGACAGGACCTATTAAGTAGAGCTGTGGTCACCAGTAGAGGCTGATGAGACAAGCTCAGGCAGCTTCATGGTAGCACTTTTGCATTTCCAGAACCACGCTTACCCTCCTAGTTTCCCATACTTGCTGTGAGGGTAGATGGAGGCTGATCTTACTTGCTACTTCCCTGTTGGGGTGCTCTGTCACAGTTTTTTCTTGGCCCATGAGAAGGTTTAGATGAACTCTTCCTGGTACTGGCCAAGGGCCGGATGAGTGGTTGTGGGGGGAGGGGCAGTAGGTGAGTGTGTCATGGCATAGCAGCAAAAGGAAGAGAGAGCTTCCTCTGGCCACAAAATTAGCAGAGCTTACTATCTATGCATTCTCTCCAGGAAGAAGTGCAGGAAAAGCAGATTCTTTTTTCAGCCTTCTTCTGTTTCTGTCACGCTGATATCAAGCAGAGGCATGCCAGGGGAAAAAAGGAGGCCTGGGATCAAGATTAGGAATTTTCCTGGATTCCTTGCTGACTCTAAACTCATATATAGCAGAGCCCACAAGTAACAGCACTATTACTTCTAACAAGATTTTTAAATCCCTATAGTAGCCATTAGTTAAAAATGAAAGTCAAGTTCTGTTTCCCATTTCACAGTCTCTTACCCTGCCATACAGTGTATGCAACAGTGAGTGTCCTGTCCTGTCCGCGACACAACAGCATCGATGAGCCTGTCCCCCTTTTCCAAACTGAAGGCTCTGTCCACCAAAGGCACGCTGATAGATCTTTCCTTCTTCTGTTCTGCTAAACGGCATTCCATAATTTTCCAGCTATTGAGCCCAAACAAAGTATTAGAGATATAACTGTGGACTTCAGCAACAGGCAAGTTACTGTTAGGGATGTAAAATGTTAACTTGTTAACCAATAAGCATTAGTCTTACCAAGTAATCTGCCTTAACTGTTAACCTGCGGGCCAGCCAACTGGCCAGCCAGAGCAGCCCCTTTAATCAGTTAACCGTTGTAACGAAATATTTTTAATCATTTAAACGGTTAACTTTTTAAACAATATTTACATCCCTAGTTACTGTTATGGCTGCTTTGTAACACTAATAAACCTATCACTCACGCTCAAGAAGGCAACAAAGAAAAGAGTTTCTCTTTATACAAAGTTTACCATTCCAGTCTAATATCTGTATCTATTTTCATCATGAATAGGTCGGAATATGAACAAGAGGCTGCTAGGCAGCTCTCCAGCACCACTTTCTACAAGCCATTACCCTCTGATCCCACTGAGGGTTACCAAAAGAAACTACAGCATTTGCTCAAGAAACTCCCTGAAAAAGCACAAGAACAAATCTGCACAGACACACCCCTGGAACCCCGACCAGGGGTATTCTATCTGCTACCCAAGATCCATAAACCTGGAAATCCTCGACACCCCATCATCTCAGGCATTGGCACCCTGACAGCAGGATTGTCTGGCTATGTAGATTCCCTCCTCAGGCCCTACGCTACCAGCACTCCCAGCTATATTTGAGACACCACTGACTTCCTGAGGAAACTACAATCCATCGGTGATCTTCCTGAAAACACCATCCTAGCCCCTATGGATGTAGAAGCTCTCTACACCAACATTCCACACAAAGATGGACTACAAGCCGTCAAGAACACTATCCCCGATAATGTCACGGCAAACCTGGTGGCTGAACTTTGTGACTTTGTCCTCACCTATAACTATTTTACATTTGGGGACAATGTATACCTTCAAATCAGCGGCACTGCCATGGGTACCCGCATGGCCCCACAGTATGCCAACATTTTTATGGCTGACTTAGAACAACGCTTCCTCAGCTCTCGACCCCTAATGCCCCTACTCTTCTTGTGCTACACTGATGACATCTTCATCATCTGGACCCCTGGAAAAGAAGCCCTTGAGGAACTCCACCATGATTTCAACAATTTCCATCCCACCATTAACCTCAGCCTGGACCAGTCCACACAAGAGATCCACTTCCTGGACACTACGGTGCTAATAAGTGATGGTCACATAAACACCACTCTGAAACCTGTCATAAACACCACCCTATACCAGAAACCTACTGAGCGCTGTGCCTACCTACATGCCTCCAGCTTTCATCCAGACCACACCACACGATCCATTGTCTACAGCCAAGTTCTACGATACAACCACATTTGCTCCAACCCCTCAGACAGAGAAACACCTTCAAGATCTCTATCAAGCGTTCTTACAACTATTTCCCCATGTTTATTCTCCGTGCCCCGTGGGCCGCCCCCCGGGCTGTTCCTCAGACATTCTTGTCAACTGCTGGAAATGGCCCACCTTGATCATCACTACAAAAGGTTCCCCCCAACCCCCCCGCTTTCCTGCTGGTACTAGCTCACCTTACCTGATCACTCTCGTTACAATGTGTATGGTAACACCCACTGTTTCATGTTCTCTGTGTATATAGATCTCCCCACTGTATCTTCCACTGCATGCATCCGATGAAGTGAGCTGTAGCTCACAAAAGCTTATGCTCAAATAAATTGGTTAGTCCCTAAGGTGCCACAAGTCCTCCTTTTCTTTTTGTATCATTAAAATGTCACTATGGATACTGATTTGGGTTGCAGATAATTATAATTCAAATAAACTTCAATATGAATAATTTCACCTCTACAACTGCAGCAGGTGCCTCCTCAGTCATGTAATGAATGGCATCCTGGTCTCCCAGCCAGTCAGATCCTTTCACAGTGTCATAGAAGTGCCATCTCCAGTTATCTTCCTCCATGTTTCCCAAAGCAGCATTGATCCCTCCCTGAAAATGAAAAATATATTTCCCCAAAGTGACATTTGAAATGCACAATTTCAAAAGCCAGTTCATTTCTCAATGCCATTAAAACACACAATATTAAATAATATTTAAGACAACGGACAAATTACTTGAAAATCAAATTTATGTGCTGTGCTATTTATACATCGTACAAACCTGAAGAAACTGTGTAAACTCAAACACATCTCTTTCACCAAAAGAAGTTAGTTTAATAAGAGAGATTACTTAACCCACCTTGTCTCTCATTTATAAAGTAGAAATTATAAATCTTTATCAACTTCCCAATGGTTAACATCTCATTCTTTTTAGGGTAAAACATTTTGAACAGCAGAATATATTACAACACTGTACACACTTAACAACTGAAATCATAAAATGGAGTGGCATGTTAATACAACAAAAAATAAGGAAGCCATAGAATAAAAGTCAAACATATACAATTTTCCTAAACTGTTTTACTTAGATCCTCATCTCCATTTTTACTAATCATAATGTGGGGACTGAAATTTAGTCAATTTATGAATCATAATATTCCATACTAATATTTTCATAACACAGATTTTATGTATTTTAAATGTCAACATAATTGTATTTAAATTCTTACCTGTGCAGCAACAGTATGGGATCTGGTAGGGAACAGCTTTGTAACACATGCTGTATTAAATCCAGCCTCCGACAAACCAAATGCAGCCCGCAAACCTGCCCCACCAGCACCCACAACGACAGCATCAAATTCATGGTCAACTACTGGATATTGTGTAGAAATCTGAGGAGAAAGATTACTGCATTAAGATCATAAGTCAAATGATTATAGCTCAAGCAGGGTGTCAGTTTAACTACTTTATGCATTTTCTTTTAATGTATACTGGAGGATATATAGCAAGTTTCTCAAACTGTGCATATCACTGATTTTACCCGTATCACAAGCTTAGCATAGTGTGAATGAATCATTTAAGTAGGTTCTAATCAATGCAGTACGTATTACTAAAGTCAACGCATGATCCATTTTAACAATTCACTGCCCCTACTGAAATTTTCTTCAACAAAAAAGTATACATGAAACCAGAACTCTGATAATCCCGTTCTAGTCTCTCCTTCCAAATTCCAGAAACATTAAGAATATACACTGAACCACCAGGAAAGAAGACTGTCCCATAGATAAATATGAACTTACCGAATCAGAAACTTTAGCAGATGCATTCTTCTTTCCATAGACAGTAAAGTGAAAGTTACGTGCAAGAGCCTGGCAAGCTGCTGGCCACTGTTGAAACATGTTCAAAATTATGTAAAATGTTTTACTTTACAGATGTTTTATGAGCCAGATTCCCATAATTTCCAGTTACACAATGTCTAAAACAAATATGCTTTACTTCTGACTGTAATTTGTTAGTACATATCTCTAAAGAATATTGAATTCATATAGTTTTAGGATAATTTGTAGGGGGGAAAGTCCTGCTTGTTCCTAAATACAGGCTGTGACAGAGACAAAATCTACCCAAGATTTAAAAAACAGAGCAATATCTGTAATTCCTGTGTTGACCCCTACTTCTCCACAACTCATGCTAACCAGCTAAAACAAGACCAATCTGCATATACTCTGACAGACAATTGTTTTTAAGTCTGGGGTAACGAGAGAAGGTTTTTGAGACTGAACAGTATGAAAAAAAAATCAGTTATTTCACTTTTGTAAATTAGTTTGAACTATTTTGTAATGTCATCTCAAACTGTTTTGTCTAGAATAACAAAAATTCAGTTTATTTTGTTGGCCACAGCAAGGCATGAGACCTTTGGGAGGGTGGATGGTTATTTTTTAAATTATTCAGTAATGGGTTTTGGGGTGTTTTTTTTGCCAGGAGGAACCTGAACTAGGAGGTATTATGCATATATTGTAATATACATGAGGTCTGGCCAAAGAAAGGGTGCCCAAGCTCAGGTTAAGTGGAGGTCTAACTACTGAAGAGAGACCTGAGGAGCAGAGAGCGGCAAGTGTAGGACATGCCAATATCAGTAACCACAAATCTCCTTTTGTTACAAAGGCAAAGCATTTCAGATTTCAAACAGTAATGCTCTCTATAGCTCTGCTCAGATTCCTATGTTTTCCACCTTCTAGAAGTAGTATTTTTGATTAACCAAAGCACCTCTACATCCTATACAGTCACCACATATGTCAGGTTTTTCCTTGGTGGAAATTCTACACTTCCCAAATTTGCAAAAGATACAAACTTGAGAAGACACACACACACAAAGGAAGACAGAACCAATCCACAATGTGAACAGGAGAGGTTGAGTAGCAGGAACTACAATGCAACCAAAATATGGACTGATATTGTGAAATCATTTAAATGACTTAAAGGGTGACCTTTAAACAGATGTCATGACATAAGCTTAATGATAGGAGTGCTTCAGTGCCACTATAACATGCATCCTATACAAGAAAGGTAAGAGGTACTGATACCAGAGGCAAGAATTGTAAAAGAAATATTTAAAAAAAAATTCAAGGTCATCAGAAGACATTCAGAAAAACATTTTTATGGGGATGAACTTTGGAACTCCCATTAGTCACTGCACTTTTTTTGTATCATTAACTAGCTATATGTTAATGAACTAGATGAAAGGTTTCTAGTTCCTTGGCTATAAGACGTAGTCATTTAGGTTTGGAAGAGTGAAGCAACTGAACTGAGATTTACCAAACCAAAGAAAAAGAATAGCTGAATACAAAGTGGCAGGGATTGTTAAGTATAAAGAGTTAACACATGTTGTATGAAACCATTCAAAATGAAGTGGGCAGTTAACACCTCTGCATTCATAGAACAAAGCTGGTCCAATAAAAGGTATTACCTCACCCCGTCTCTCTCAGTGTAAAATGCATAGGGCAGCCGTTTTCTTTGCTCCAAAAGCTAGCTTCAGATATATAGTTATATTGTAGTATTCCACTATATTTTATTGTGTACTTTTATTTGCTTAGATAAAAGATAACATAACTTTACCTTGTTTATTGCTCAGAATGATTGATAGCACAGCTTTACTGCATAGAAAGAAAACTCATAACTGGCAATCAAGCAATTCCAGTTTATTTCTTGCTTTGTTTTACTAAAGGTGACATGCAAATATTTTTCAAGACTCCAGACTATAAAATGTATTAATACCCTAAAACACAGGAGGAAGTTAACTGACCTATTTTCTTTCTTTTAGAGGTTTTAACATCCAAATGAACTGTAACTACATGACATCCCAACACAAGCTTCTGCCTCAGAATCAGGGGCTTAGCTGACAACATCACATCCAACATTGAAGTCTAGGGCAGGCTGGAAACAGTCGGAATCCTGATGTTCAAGAAAAACCCACAATACGTGCAGTTTTGAAACGTTTAAGATCCTTATTTTACAGAAACACTTTGCTACATGACACAATAACTAAGCACATTCTACAGTACAAAATTAAGCCAACATAATTTACATCAGCGTACAGACATCGCGCTAATTACATTGCCTGTCCTTATCTACGCTTTGCTCATACCAGTGGTGCACATGCTCACCAAGAGCGCTTGCACCAATTAACTGTCATTGTTAGGTATCCGTGTACTTACCTGTGTTAGTCTGTATCCACACAAACAATAAGGAGTCAGGTGGCACCTTAAAGACTAACCGATTTATTTGGGCATAAGCTTTCGTGGGTAAAAAGCCACTTCTTCAGATGTATGGAGTGAAAATTACAGATGCGGGCATTATATACTGACATAAGAAGAGAAGGGAAAGGAGTTATCTCCACTTCCTTCTCTTCATATGTCAGTATATAATGCCCGCATCTGTAATTTTCACTCCATGCATCTGAAGAAGTGGGTTTTTTTACCCACGAAAGCTTATGCCCAAATAAATTGGTTAGTCTTTTAGGTGCCACCGGACTCCTTGTTTTTGTCATTGAGAAATGGCTTCTGAAAGCCAGCAACAGTCGATGCAAGTAACACAGTGTCTACACTGACACTGTGTCGACCTAACTACATTGATACTGACACTCTGGCTCTCGTGGAGGTGGAGTTAAGGCAGAGTAGTGGGTAAGTTATGTCAGTGGGAGCAAAATTTTAGGCTTTGTCTATGCTGGAACTTTGTCGACAAATCTTTCGTCATTGAGGGGTGTTAAAACACACACACAGACGAAGTTTTACCGACGAAAAGTGCTGGTGTGAACAGCGCTTTGTCGGCAGGAGCGCTCTCCTGCCAACAAACAGCAGCTACGCTGCACGCCTTTAAGTGGCGCAGCTTGGCTGTAGCGGCACAGCCGTGTCATTAAAAGCTGCGTAGTGTAGTAGATGCTTACATAGTTAGGTTGACGTAAGCTGCCTTGACATCTACCTAAGTCTGTAGTGCAGACCAGGCCTAAGTTTTTAGTCAATTATGTGCCAATTAGCTCACACTGTAGTATTTGGAACATTTAGTTTGCATTTCCAGAAGTAGGTAGATTTTCAAACTATTTGCCAGTCAATACAATCCTAACCACTGTGGGGACCTTCCATCTGTATGGTTTGCAAACATTCATAATATTTTCCCCTGATTTAGAAGGCTCTAGAAATGGGATAACAAAATGAACCGTTTAGCAGGTTCATTTTCAACATTTTCCTGTTCATCAGAACTGCTAAAGCTCAGATTTCTGAATACAAATTATAGCTGTGGTAGCGTTCCTCCTATTTAAGATGCAAAATGTATGCATGAACATTTCTGCAGTATATTCACTGGGGGCTTTGTTCAGAAACATGCTGCACAGAAGCCTATAGAACAAGGATGAAGATCTCATCAGAATATCTCACTTCATATTCACTGGCTGCACAAATCCTGAGTTAGTGGACAATCCAAATAATGAAGCCTTTGTGTGTCATACATACAAGTAGAAATGGGTGTGGGGGTATGTCTATACATCAAAGAAAAATATCTAGTTGCTGTGTAGACATACCTGGGGAATACTCAGGAAAAGTGATAATCAGTTTCATGAGTTACATTTGCATACTAGTTCTGAAGTAGGTAAGTATTATCAATATGCATTTTTCACTACACCGAATACTTTAATGTCCCATGAATTTTTTGTTTTGGCCATTTTAAAAATTAAACTATGTAAAGTTTCATTTATAACAAAGTAAATTTAACAAATTAAAAGATTATATGTACAAATAAGAGCATTTAGTTACTCAATTGTGATTTTAAGACATACAGTAACCTTTTGTATAACAGATTATACAATACACCCTAGGTATCCAATTTACTGTACTAACATTCTTTATTAGCCATGTTAGTCTGTATCCACAAAAACAACAACAAGTCCGGAGGCACCTTAAAGATTAACAGATTTATTTGAGCATAAGCTTTCGTGCGTCTGAAGAAGTGAGGTTTTTACCCACGAAAGCTTATGCTCAAATAAACCACTAGTCTTTAAGGTGCCACTGGACTCCTTGTGGTTTTTATTATTTTTGGCTCCCTTGATATTACGTAAATTCAAAACAGCAGAGCTGCAACAACTAGAGAAAGGTAGGCAAGGCTTGAAAATGTTTTATTATTCCTGTTTGCCTAAACACTACAATTCAATCTTTCCCCCTCTTCTAGCAAGCTCCTTTCACTGCCACATGTGACGGCCTACTTTTTCCCTCCTTCTCCCAACAGGTCTGAGGACAGTCTTCCTCACAGCCTGTTCCACCCAGTGGTGGAAGTTGCTGCCCCTGCTACTACACAGGAGACTTTTTCCTCCCAGCTTGTCCTTTGCACTCTGAGCTCGGTACTGAGACGCTGTCAAGAAGAGGAAGGGGACAAGCTGAAAGGCAGATTGCCCCCATATAGC